>NC_140021.1:21402954-21544823 GCF_964263955.1 Coregonus lavaretus | reverse complement strand
CCTTCAGAGGAGTCCTCAGTTGTAGACATAAAGTTCTACTGTAGGTAGGCTTATGATATATGATACCCATACACAGAATCACACAAAACTAATCTAACCAATGATCTCTATCATCTTTAGGTGAATGGTTCATAAGTCCTTTATGTACCTTTGTTATACTGTTATAATACATGCCTGGTATTTGATATTAGAATGAACCTTATAAAACTAACATTGTGGGGAAATGAGGTTTCAGAGAACGTTTTAGCACCTCATCCGGTCATATGTTCTCAGATAAATCTATGATGATATCCTGGTTCTGACCCCTGAACGGCTGTCAGTTCTTTACACAGAGAGACAGAGAAAATAAATCAAGGAGAAAACAGAGAGACCACTGAAATGTTCCAAAAAAGATAAGATCAAGTTCTAAAACCTAGATGAAGATAAACTACCTCAAAATAGTTGAAGCTCAGAGAGAGACAGACAGAGGAGGAGGGGACAACATCAATAACTGTCCACTGTGTGTGTGTGTGTGTTAGACTCCATGATTCAGCTGTGTCCGGGAGAATACTATGAGCTACAGTACTCTGGATCCCCTAAGCTCTGCGGTGGGAGTGGGAGGCAGCACACTGATGACCTCACTGAAATATATGTGCTACTGTCTGCCGCTTGATTGGACGAATGTAAATATTTGAACTCTTGGAAATGTGTCTGCTGTTATCCAACACCATAAACGAGTTCGGAGCCACTCAGGGTCTGTACGGTGAGGGGCCAGGAGCCAATGCACAGACACACACACACAGACACCTTGACGTTGGTAGCCAGGCAGGCCCTGAGCACCAACCCGGCACTGTGGGAAACTACACCATTGTTACTGTATTTGCTTACCTAGGAGGGGCAGGAGTGTGTGTGTGTGAACATATTGTTTGTGAAAGCTGATGTAAAGTTAGACGTGGAGAGTGTTTTAGAGCTGGTGCCAGTCTGTGTTAGGCCAGGCTCAGACCCAGCATGTTACTAACGTCCTCCATATTATGGCCTTGAGGTGGGTGAGGTGTAGACAAAACAGCCAAGCCTACATGCCCCCGGCCCAGGCGGTGCTGCTATCATTACAACACGCACACACACTCGCACACAAACAACACACGCACGCACACATGCATACACACACACACATGCATACGCGCATGCACGCACACACGCACACGCACACATACACACACTCACAGTTTTCCAGCTTCTACATCTGCCACTAACTAACATGGGCTGCATCCCAAATGGCACCCTATTATTCCCTTATGTCCTGGTCAAAAGTAGTCCACTATAAATGGAATAGGGTGCCATTTGGGACAGATCCATAAAGTACCGGGTCTCTTTTCTCCAGTACCACAGTAAACTGTCCTGCTATTGTAAATTATACCGCTGTATCAATAAAAGCATTCAAAAGCCAAAATGTATTGATTTCCAATATATCATAAAAGTATATCAACATCTATAAAATTTACTTTTTGGACCCAAATCTATCGTCTTGTATTCAATATTAGTAAAAAAAGTGATAAACATCTGTGCAACGAAAACTCTTTCCAATCATTTTTGTATTTTTTTGTCATAAATCTTTGAGCTCTTTCAGATATGGTGATATTTTTCAAAATATTAAATATGTGATGACATGGAATTCATGAAATTATTATTTTTCCATTTGCCTATATAAAATTATTGGACAGAATATGAAAATACAAGTCATAAAAATAACCTAAACAAACAGCCTGGTTTCATAGACTAGAGGTAAAATAGTAAATGTAAATCCGGGGCACTCAAATTTCGTTTGGTATGGTTACATAAGACAGATGGTAACTTAAGGCAAAAATTGTGGTGGGGTGGATGGGTGGGCGTGTAATGTAGCAACCCAAAGGTTGTGAGTTTGAATCTCATCATGGACAACTTTAGCATTTGAGCTAATTAGCAACTTTTCAACTACTTACTACTTTTTAGCTACTTTGCAACCACTTAGCATGTTAGCTAAATCCTCCCCTAACCCTAACCTTAACCCTTTTAACTAACCCTTCCCCTCATCCTAACCTTAAACCTTTAACCTAACTCCTAAACTTAACCCTAACCGTTAGCCAGCTAGCTAAGGTTAGTAACCTAGCCACGTAGCTAGAATTCGTAACATATCATACATTTTGCAAATTCGTAACATATAATATGAATTGTAATTCTTACATATCATACGAAATGGGTGATGGACATCCAACATACCATACGAAACGTAACATACACTACTTGACCAAAAGTATGTGGAAACCTGCTTGTCAAACATCTCATTCCAAAATAATGGGCATTAATATGGAGTTGGTCCCACTTTGCTGCTATAACAGCCTCCACTCTTCTGGGAAGGCTTTCCACTAGATATTGGAACATTGCTGCGGGGACTTGCTTCCATTCAGCCACAAGAGTATTAGTGAGGTCGGGCACTGATGTTGGGCGATTATGCCTTGGTCGCAGTCGGCGTTCCAATTCATCCCAAAGATGTTTGATGGGGCTGAGGTCAGGGCTCTGTGCAGGCCAGTCAAGTTTTTCCACACCGATCTTGATAAACCATTGTCATGCTGAAACAGGAAAGGGCCTTCCCCAAACTGATGCCACAAAGTTGGAAGCACAGAATCGTCTAGAATGTCATTGCTGTAGCATTAAGATTGTACTTCACTGGAACTAAGGGGCCTAGCCCGAACCATGAAAAACAGCCACAGACCATTATTCCTCCTCCACCAAACTTTACAGTTGGCATATTGCATTCGGCAGGTAGCATTCTCCTGGCATCCGCCAAACCCAGATTCATCCTCCATCACTCCAGAGAACGCATTTCCACTGCTCCAGAGGCGGCGAGCTTTACACCACTCAAGCCGACGCTTGGCATTGCGAATGGTGATCTTAGGCTTGTGTGCAGCTCCTCGGCCATGGAAACCCATTTCATGAAGCTCCAGACATGTGCTGCCATTGCTTCCAGAAGCAGTTTGGAACTCGGTAGTGAGTGTTGCAACCAAGGACGGACGATTTGTATGCGCTACATGTTTCAGCAATCGGCGGTCCCGTTCTATGAGCTTGTGTGGCCTACCACTTCACGGCTGAGTAGTTGTTGCTCCTAGACATTTCCACTTCACAATAACAGCACTTACAGTTGACCGGCGTAGGTCTAGCAGGGCAGAAATTTGACAAACTGACTTGTTGGAAAGGTGGCATCCTATGACGGTGCTACGTTGAAAGTCACTGAGCTCTTCAGTAAGGCCATTCTACTGAAATGTTTGTCTATGGAGATTGCATGGCTGTGTGCTCAATTGTATACACCTGTCAGCAACGAGTGCGGCTGAAATAGCCGACTCCACTAATTTGAAGGGTTGTCCACATACTTTTGTATATATACGTACAGAACAATACAAAATGCTCTGAGACCAGGTTGAAACAAAATGTAGGTTATTTTCTTTGAAATTACGCCCAAAGTTGCATACATTTCTAATGTTGGACGATAGCTTCTTCTGGCAATCTCTGAATGGATTTCAGACGCCATCATTCAACAGTATAGTAGTGTAGTGGGTGAGGTGAGGTGAACTCGATCTTCAAGGTCATATCGCAAACTAATAGATGTCAAAGCTAGAACCTTCTCAGCACCAGAGAGTGACTTAGTGGTAGCATGACCTGAACTAAATGAAACATGTAGATCGCCTACACTTCACTACGGCTGTGTGCCAAATGGCACCCTATTTCCTTTATAGTGCACTACCTTTGACCAGAGCCCAAATGGTAGTGCACTGTAAAGGTAATAGGGTGCCATTTGGAACTCAGCAATGTTTTTCAGAGTTTCTTGTGACAGACTGTTAACATAGACGTAACACAGAGATTTGGTTCTGGGTTACAAGATTAGTCAGATAGACTGTTGTTTTCCTTTTGAATCTGATTGAAATGAATTACCCAAAAGAAGTGGATACAAGATACTGACTGGGATTAGATCAAGCAAAGCTCATGTACAGTACAGTACTTTTGATGTGTCTGTCTATGTGAAACTCATCTATAGTTTCTTTATAGAGCAAGAGCTGTATTCTACTTAGGAGGAGAGGGAAAGAGAGAGAGGAAGACAGGGAGAGAGAGAGCGAGAGAGAGAGAGAGAGAGAGAGATATTCTACTTGGCCAGTGGAAGGGTGGGAGTCGAAAAGAGGTTGAGGTTGAGGTCGGGGCCTGTCTGTGTTTTCAATTTCAATTGTCCGTCGTACATCTTAAAGAACCTAGGCTTCCTGTGGTTCAGGGTAATAAAAGTAACCTCAGGTTACATCCTGAGCACAATGGAACAGACATGTTGGAAAAACATACATTAAGTAAGAGGTAAGCTGCAAGGCAAAGGTACTATGCTGTGCAAACACCCTGCAAAAATGGCAAAGCAACCATCAAAGTGGCAAAGCTACCAACTATAATTAAGTGTCAAAGGTTTACTACCACTGAACTACTTGTCAAGTCAATACTTTTCTACTGCTTCTCTTAAACACCCCCTATTCTGTCCAAGGTGGCACGCCTATCCAACGTTTGAATGATGGAGAATGATTCAGTTACCGAGGAAAAGTAACCCTGTAACTTCCCCACCCTGACAGACCTACACGCCTCGTCAATGCCAGTCAAACTGCAGGGACTTCTGGTCTTTGTGGTTTGAAATGAATTCACTGGTACAGCCCCGAAAACCAGATCATCCTGGCAAAGGAAAATAAGCAATGCAATTATAACACAGAGCAGGATTATTTATACAAAATAATGAATTTGTTTCTATACATGCCAATCATGTAGCCCGAAGGGGGTTTAATAATATCATTTTTTTTTCAAGGCGGGTCGAGATAGAAGGGTAGCAGTAAAACATGCGGCTTTTCCATGGATGGAAATGTGTTTCAGGCATGTGGAAAGCTTACACCCAGCCCATGTTGACACAATGTGATTAGTTTATTATAGAATCCAATAAGCTTGGGCCTGCATGGATATTTGCTTCCATGTTGTAGTAGCATGAGTCCAGATCTGACCGGAGGGCTTTTTGTGACATGCGGTTGGGTGGTGTGGGTGAATGACAGCACAGCCAAAGAATTCCGGGGAGAGCCGGAGTATGCCAGAAATATGCCACAGGAGAGTAGAGCGGGTAGCGCAATAAACAGGGGAATTACGGGTAGATGGATGATGAATGGTGGTACTCATCCTTTCATTTGGTTTCCACAGGATGGTGGGGTGGTACGTGTGTGTGTGTGTGTGCGTGCCCCTGGTCTGTCCCTCTCTGAGCCCTCTGCATATTAACACAGTAACCTGAGGCCAGGATGAAAGACTGAACTGTAGAGAAAGGAGCTTCCGCTGTCCCTCTCCCTTGCTTTCTTTAGGGGCCTTTACATAGGAGTCTGTTTTCCCAAATAACAAGTATAGGTTACAATACAATCACTTAGTTTCAAATCCTGAGGAAACTCAATTACAACTGAATTACAAGTCAAATTGACATACATGGAATTAGGCCATGGGTTCACACCAAACAGGGGTAGAAGTTTCCTACTCACCCAAGGTCAGGGATTATTCAGTTATGGGGCTGCTCCAGTCTGATTGATAGGTGATCTTGTAGGCCTGGTATCTCAGAGGGTGTGGTCACACCTCTCTGAGGAGGACAGAATCTAACTTCAGTGGACCCTACTCTACTCTAACCCTGTCTTAACATTATGCCAACCCAAACACCATCTCGGTTCATACTCTTTCAGGACACAATTTCAAAAGACAGGAGACTGCAATCTAGAATGAGGTGGAGGTAGAGAAAGAGAGTGAGAGAGAGAAAGAGAGTGAGAGAGAGGTAAAGAAAGAGAGTGAGAGAGAGAAAGAGAGTGAGAGGGAGGTAGAGAAGATTGAGGGAGTATTATAGGACAAAAGGAGGGCCATACATCTCAGAGGGACCAGTGAAATTATGAAACAAGAAGCTCCTGATGAAATAACAGGAGACAGAGTGTAAAACGACAATCTAATCAGGAGATTCAACATAATTAGTGTGTTTCCACCTGCATTGACAGTCTCATCAGTTCTGGGGCTGTTAGTTGCATTACCTCAGAGGCTTCTGGTACAGAGAGTGGGTGCTTCCCAAATTGCACCCTATTTCCTTAATAGTGCATTTCATTTGACCATGACCCATAGGGCTCTGGTCAAAAGTAGTGTAATATACAGGGAATAGGGTGCCATTTGGGACGTACACAGGGTAACCTAAGAGAAGAGAAGGCCGGGGAGCTTGGCTGAAGCTGGAGCTTACTGACATCAGAGGGTAGGGAAAGAGCATGGATGGAGGGATGGAGGCTCATTTTCCTCTACCTCACTTCAGAACGTTAACACTTGAAAAGTCTGCAGACGCACAGGTGCCTTACAGGCATGGTTGGGTAGGTTTCTAAATGTAATCCATTTAAGTTATCAGTCCAAAATTGTAATCAATAACATAACTTGTTGATTACCTAAACTCAGTCATGTAATCCGATTACTTTGTTACTTTTTGATTACTTTCCTCTTAAGAGGCTTTAGAGGAAGACAAAAAGAATCCATCCAACACATTTGGTGTGTCATCATAGTGGTCTCTGACTTGTGGTCTGACTCGCTCAGGTGGAACAAACTTAAACGTGCGCCTTTTTTCAATGCTGAATTGAATGTTATTGAGAAAACACAAAGGTGCCATAATGTATTTTTTTTCCGCAAACATCCTTTCTGAATTTAAAAGTCATCCAAGAAGTAATCATCTAGTTCTTCAAAAGTATCTGTTATCTGATTACAATATTTTTGCTGTAATCAGTTACTTCCCAACCCTGCTTATAGACTACTCTATTCACACTACTGAGCTGAGCCGAGACGAGCCGAACCAAGCCGTACTGCTCTGGTTACACATCCAACTGCTGGAACTGTGTTGCAAGATACAATGTGAATCAGAGCCAGCACAGTACATACGGTTTGATTCAAGTCGGCACAATAGTGTGGAAAGAGTAGCTTATTAGACAAGGCCTGTTGCAGTGTCGACTCCCCAGTGCTCCCCTATCACTTTCACACACAACACTGTCCATCCAACACTGGGCGCAGAGCAGAGCGGAGGCTATCCTTATGGTTAACCTATTAGCCCTACTGCCCCCAATAACTCAGATCTCTCCCAGCAGCAGTAGTAACAGAGAGCTTGATCCTTTTAATTCTTCTCTCCCCATTCTTTCTCCTGGTCAGCATGGCAAAACAATTAACTGATAGTAGACTGACAATGAGCATGACAAACTGAGTGACGTCTGGGAACCCGACACCTTATGAAACGATGCCCGACGTCTCGTAACATTTTTACACATGACAGCATGACCGCTCTCCTGAGAGGCCCGTCTGAGATAGCGCTAAACCAAAACCCATACGGCCTGGCGGAGAGAGGAGAGGAGCCTGTGCTAATGAGACACAGACCCACTCTGTTAGCTTAGCCCGGGTGGCCGCTCAGACTGACTCACTCCAGTCCCTTGAAAACCTCACTGACTATACATTTCTGCAACACAAATGACAAACTTTCTCTGGTCAAAAGTGGTGCACTATAAAGGGAATAGGGTGCCATTTGGGACGCAAACATATTGTTATAATACTATATACTATACTATTGCTAGTATGAATTTGAGCAGTGTTAAGTGGATAGAGAACGCAATGGGACGTGGCCATAAGGTGGCAGACAGTGGCATACAGTACATTCAGAAAGTATTCAGACCCCTTGACTTTTTCCACATTTTGTTACGTTACAGCCTTATTCTAAAAATTGATTAAATAATTTTCTCATCAATCTACACACAATTCCCCATAATGACAAAGCAAAAACAGGTTTTTAGAAAATATATATAAAAAACAGAAATACCTTATTTACATAAGTATTCAGACCCTTTGCTATGAGACTCGAAATTGATCTCAGGTGCATCCTGTTTCCATTGATCATCCTTGAGATGTTTCTACAACTTGATTGGAGTCCACCTGTGGTAAATTAAATTGATTGGACATGATTTGGAAAGGCACACACCTGTCTATACATAAGGTCCCACAGTTGACAGTGCATGTCAGAGCAAAAACCAAGTAATGAGGTCGAAGGAATTGTGCGTAGAGACAGGATTGTGTCGAGGCACAGATCTAGGGAAGGTTACTAAAAATTTTCTGCAGCATTGAAGGTCCCCAAGAACACAGTGGCCACCATTCTTAAATGGAAGAAGTTTGTAACCACCAAGACTCTTCCTAGAGCTGGCCGCCCGGCCAAACTGAGCAATCAGGGAAGAAGGTCCTTTGTCAGGGAGGTGAACAAGAACCCGATGGTCACTCTGACAAAGCTCCAGAGTTCCTCTGTGGAGATGGGAGAACCTTCCAGAAGGACAACCATCTCTGCAGCACTCCACCAATCAGGGCTATATGGTAGAGTGGCCAGACGGAAGCCACTCCTCAGTAAAAGGCACATGACAGCCCACCTGGAGTTTGCCAAAAGGCAACTAAAGGACTCTCAGACCATGAGAAACAAGATTCTCTGGTCTGATGAAACCAAGGTTGAACTCTTTGGCCTGAATGCCAAGCGTCACGTCTGGAGGAAACCTGGCACCATCCCTACGTTGAAGCATGGTGGTGGCAGCATCATGCTGTCGGGATGTTTTTCAGCGGCAGGG
Source organism: Coregonus lavaretus (assembly GCF_964263955.1). Lineage (NCBI taxonomy): Eukaryota > Metazoa > Chordata > Actinopteri > Salmoniformes > Salmonidae > Coregonus > Coregonus lavaretus. Next base: position 21,536,157 of record NC_140021.1, on the reverse strand, counting down.
ACTGGGAGACTAGTCAGGATCAAGGCAAAGATGAACGGAGCAAAGTACAGCGCAATCCTTGATGAAAACCTGCTCCAGAGCGCTCAGGATCTCAGACTGGGGCGAAGGTTCACCTTCCAACAGGACAACGACCATAAGCACACAGCCAAGACAACGCAGGAGTGGCTTCGGGACAAGTCTCAATGTCCTTGAGTGGCCCAGCCAGAGCCCAGACTTGAACTCGATCTAACATCTCTGGAGAGACCTGAAAATAGCTGTGCAGCAATGCTCCTCATCCATCCTGACAGAGCTTGAGAGGATCTGCAGAGAAGAACGGGAGAAACTCCCCAAATACAGGTGTGCCAAGCTTGTAGCGTCATACCGAAGAAGGCTTGAGGCTGTAATCGCTGCCAAAGGCGCTTCAACAAAGTACTGAGTAAAGGGTCTGAATACTTATGTAAATGTTATTTCGATGTATTTATTTTTACCTGTTTTTGCTTCGTCATTATGGGGTAATGTGTGTAGATTGATGAGGGAAAAAAAACATTTTAGAATAAGGCTGTAACGTAACAAAATGTGGAAAAGGTCAAGGGGTCTGAATACTTGTGAATGCACTGTATATCCCACTGGTGGTCACTTGTCAGACCCCTTAGTATTTATTTGGTATCAGATAACTTTGAGCGTTAGATTGAGGTCTGCCTGAAGTGTGCAATATGAGCAGGGTTTTTCACTTTGAGCTATTCGATTAGTTCCATTGCGCCAGGCAGGCTCAATCAAGTGTAGCTAAAGTATTTGAATCCAGGTCGGAGTTTGGGGTTGGTGGTGGTTGAGAATCCTCTGGGAAAATGCTCCTTCTATTGTTCTTGCTGCATTGACAAATCTCTGGTCTGTGTAATGAAGCAGATAGTTAGGTTGAGAATCAGATTATGTAGTGGTTAGGTCTCTGTTGATGCTACAGACATTCAGTTATGTTGTAGGTCTGTGTTTTCAGACTAACTGCCTTCGCTGAGCGGTGAGGAAGTCGGAGGGTAGCGGCCTCGGTCGGCTCTGCCAGCCCTTTCATAATGACACAGGAATGATGCACATCCCAGTCAAAGCCACCGCACCAGGGTAAAAGAGTAGTGGTGTTTTCTGACCGGCTGCCCAAAATATGATTTAGACATCACAGGGAGCTGAAATAGGAGTCCTCGGACAGTGTTTAAACCAAACACACATCTACTTCTCTATTCTCGATCTGTAAAAGTGTGAAATTCAAAAACCGTCTTTAAGAGAAACCCTTTCTCAGTTCTCACCAAAGGACGACATTTCCAACATGGTAAGTCGTCTAGGTCGTTTTCCGTGAAGACTTCTTGGATGAGGTGAAGTACAATTACTGTGTGAAAATGTATACTAAGTTAATAGGATCTGGCACTGTTTTACAATAGGCGAGAGCTCCTTAGCTCAGGCAGGAATAAGCATGAACTTCAGAATCCTTTAAAAATTACTTTATTCACTTTAATACATAGGGTGGTTTTATAATTGTAATATGTATACATTCACATTTTACAATCACACACACATTAATTTACAATGTGTTTATATGCTGTCACATATAAACAGAAAATAACAAGTTCAAGAGTCTCTGTCATTTCAATCATAAAGTAGACGTCTAGTTCATTCAGGACAAATAGAAAATCCCAATGTAGTCTACTATAAACCTGTGTGCAAGGTTCTGGATGCAGGTACATCTAACCCGCTTGTTGTGTATGTGTGGTTCATACAGTCCAGGTTTGTGTCCGAAATGGCACCCTATTTCCTATATAGTGCACTACTTTTGACCAGGGTGGTCAAAAGTAGTCCACTATATAGGAAATAGGGTGCCATTTGGGACACAGCGCAACTTTCTCTGCAAGGCATTTATAGAACAAACATGAAAAATTAAAAGAAGAATTCTCCATGCAATTAAAAAAAGGATAAGAAAGAATTATATTCTGATTAGACATACTGTAAAGGCATCCGTGTCACTCCTGCCACAAATATACTGTAGGTCATTGGTACGGTCACCCAAAACTACATTTCCCAACACATTCTTTCTGGCACTCAAGAACTACAGGCAAGGTCTAAGGACATGGAACATGGAGACAGAACACTGCAAAAAACATTTTTACAGGTCTTACACCTCTTTCTTTGATTTCAATGCAAACACCCATATGACTCAATGTATTCTTTAATATAGAAAACTTTTCCTTCTGTCTTTTTTTTTTCCATATCGGGATTCATTATGAAAAGCTGAAGCAAGACTGAAGCTAGCGCTGATACAGATATTCATATTTAACTGTCAGAGTGGCAGATAACCAGGTTGGTCACAGCCCATTAGAACAACCACCAACAAAACAAGGCATGCAGCGTTTCTTCATTTAGTTTCTTTTTCATAACACACACAATGGAAAGCCAACCCTCCCATGCCAATCTGTTTGATTTATAAACCCTTCAAAAAAAAAAAAAATGCTGAAAGTTTGGGAGTCCAAGTCAATAAAAGCTGTAAAACTTTGTTCCAGAAACTTGGTGACTGTAGAATTTTTAGAACAAAAAGAGGCAGTTTGTGGAAGAGAGAGAGAGCGAGAGAGAGAATACATGACGCTTAGGCTGATAAGAAAATCAACCGCAGCGCTGTTAGGAGGGCAAGCACTGGAGGAGGACAAGGCTGCATGATCACACAGGGTAGATACACACGCTGGAGAATCATCCCTGCAGCCAACACACACTAGTTGTGCTTGCCTTGCTAAGAGGAACAAAGTGCTAAGGGAGAGATAATAGGGGGAAACATTTCTACAAAGGAAATGCAAAGTGTTGGGAGGGGAGGGCAAACAAAAGTCGTAACAACCCTAAATGAGAACAGGTGATAGAAAATGATCCTTTTCTAAATAAGAATAATACCCCATCTGCTATCCATGGTAGTGTTTTTCCCCTTCACTATTCTACCAAGTCATACACTCATTTCATTTTCAGAAAGACAGGGTAGAGGACCTTTAAAACAGAATTATAGCCATGATACCAGGAAGTGTGCAAACAGCAATGTCCCTATGAATGATCACAGCCAGTGAGCGGAGGGTGCTGGTCAGGAGCAGCCCTGCCTCACTCCACACCTCAGGGGCCGATGGGGGAAATGGTCTGGAAACTATAGCCTTCATAGCAGGACATCAGCCATCAGTGTGAGTGTTTGGTAGGGTGTCTTTCAATTGAGTGTGTGTGGTGTGCGTTTTGTATGTGTGTGTATATGAGTGTCTATGTTTTGTATGCGTTGCGTGTGTATGTAGTGTGTGTGTGTGTGTGTGTGTGTGTGTGTTGTCTAAACCAGGGAGCAGTAGCCTCCACAGCTCCCCCCTGCAGCCTGGTCTTGCCGGCCCAGCTGGACCCCTCGGCCCTGCGTCTCGCTCTCCCACAGTCCAGGGGTCTGGATGATCTTTTCAACCAGCTCCTCAAACGCACACTGGACCCCATCACGCGTCTTAGCACTGGCCTCTGGCCCAGAGAAAGAGAGAGAGGGGGCGGGGGGGGAGAGAGAAAGAGTGGGAGAGAGCAGGAGAGGGGGAGAGGAGAGACACAGACATAACAACTGTCAGTGACTGGCTGCTTCTTCATGTCATCTAGCTACTGACCTCCACAGCTGCATTTTTCTGAAACTAGACAGGGTCATTTTCCTGAACATGAATTGTGTGCCTCCCCTGCGCGTCGGACCGAAACAACGCCATTTAGCTGTGACCATGTTTATCACAGCCTCTTGAGCATTATTGATTAATTAGAATGTGCTCCCAGAGTGCTATAATTTGAAGTTGCTCAAATAGCCGTATCTCTTGATTGGTAGAAGTTATTTCTGTTCTGATTGATGATTGGAATAACAAAGACACGGACAAAGATTTCATACACTAAGTTTTGTCTTGTTGTGAAGGCGGCAGGTAGCCTAGTGGTTAAGAGCGTTGGGCCAGTAACCGAAAGGTCGCTGGTTCGTATCCCAGACCAGGTCTAAAAATCTGTTGATGTGCCCTTGAGCAAGGCACTTAGCCCTAATTGCTTTGGATAAGAGCGTCTGCTAAATGACATATATGTAAAAATTAAAGTAGTCAAAATGGTTGTTTCTTAAAGTGGAGAGAAAAAAAGTAGTTGATGCAGTTACTAAAACAGCTGTCTCTCTGGATTGGCAGAAGGTATTTCTGTTCCGAGTCATTTATGTATATTTTTATGCACGTCATTTTTTCAAAATGTTGGTCCCACTTTAACACATTAGTGAATACTTACCATGTGGTTATCATATTAAAATGATCTAAAATATGTCATACTAAATACATGCAAAAGCATGGTAAATATATACCAATTTTAAAAAAGTAATTATTGCTTATTTCAAATCAATTCAGACAACTTTGTCCACATAAGTGGGGGGTTTGGCCATGAATCAATATAAAAGACGTTAAACAGAGGATATTAAAGAGAGAGACCTAAAAATAGAAGCAGGCAAACATTCCAGTCCAGGTATGATAGATTTTTAAAAAGCTGTTTCCCCTGCAGAACGGTTTGCCATAACTCATGCCCCGAGTCGGGTCCGAGAGGGGAATCCTCCCAACTCCCGACTTACCTATAAACAGCATGGAATGTTTTCTTGCAAACTTCAGGCCTTCATTCCTGTCTAGTTCGTGGTTTTCCTAAAACAAAGAAGAGTCATCTTTTATGAGGTCTGTCCGGTATACCTGTCAGCTACTGGGAATGTGACTGGGCTGGGTACACGGGAAACATACACTACATTTACATTTACATTTACATGTATAGTCATTTAGCAGACGCTCTAATCCAGAGCGATTTACAGTTAGTGAGTGCATAATATTTTTCATACTGACCCCCGTGGGAATCGAACCCACAACCCTGGCATTGCAAGTACATGCTCTACCAACTGAGCTACAGGAGGCCCTACATGACCAAAGGTATGTGGACACCTGCTCGTCGAACATCTAAATCCAAAATCACGGGCATTAATATGGAGTTGGTCCCCCCTTTAAGTTATAACAGCCTCCACTCTTCTGGGAAGGCTTTCCACTAGATGTTGGAACATTGCTGCAGGGACTTGCTTCCATTCAGCCACAAGAGCATTAGTGAGGTCAGGCACTGATGTTGGGCGATTTGGCCTGGCTCGCAGTCGCGTTCCAATTCATCCCAAAGGTGTTCAATAGGGTTGAGGTCAGGGATCTGTGCAGGCCAGTCAAGTTCTTCCACACCGATCGACAAACCATTTCTCTATGGACCTCACTTTGTGCACGGGGGCATTGTCATGCTGAAACAGGAAAGGGCCTTCTTCTGTTGCCACAAAGTCGGAAGCACAGAATCGTCTAGAATGTCATTGTATGCTGTAGCATTAATATTTCCCTTCACTGGAACCAAGGGGCCTAGCCCGTACCATGAAAAACAGCTCCAGACCATTATACCTCCTCCACCAAACTTTCCAGTTGGCACTATGCGTTGGGGCAGGTAGCGTTCTCCTGGCATCCGCCAAACCCAGATTCGTCCGTCGGACTACCAGATGGTGAAGCGTGATTCATCACTCCAGAGAACGCGTTTCCACTGCTCCAGAGTCCAATGGCCGCGAGCTTTACATCAATCCAGCCAACGCTTGGCAATGCGCATGGTGATCTTAGGCTTGTGTGCGGCTGCTCGGCCATGGAAATCCATTTCATGAAGCTCCTGACATACAGTCATTGTGCTGACGTTGCTTCCAGAGGCAGTTTGGAACTCTGTAGTGAGTCTTGCAACCAAGGGACGGACGATTTCTACGCGCTTCAGATCTTGGAGGTCCCGTTCTATGAGCTTGTGTGGCCTACCACTTCACGGCTGAGTAGTTGTTGCTCCTAGACATTTCCACTTCACAATAACAGCACTTACAGTTGACCGGCGTAGGTCTAGCAGGGCAGAATTTTGACAAACTGACTTGTTGGAAAGGTGGCATCCTATGACGGTGCCATGTTGAAAGTCACAGAGCTCTTCAGTAAGGCCATTCTACTGCCAATGTTTGTCTATGGAGATTGCATGGCTGTGTGCTCGAATTTATACACCTGTCAGCAATGGGTATGGCTGAAATAGCCAAATCCACTAATTTGAAGGGGTGTCCACATGTTTTGTATAAATAGTATAGTGTAGGAGAGTACAGTCAGTGCCACAGCCAAAGGCCAGTACTGTACATTATATATACTCAAGTTATATTCTACTACAGGGTTAAGAAGCAACAAACAAGGTCATACTATGGTGGAAGATGATACATACAGGCAGCAGGATACATTTAAATGGAATTACATGGTTTTTTTTAAACACAGACTTAGGGAACTAAACCCAGAGAAAACATTTGGTTGAACATCTGAGTGTTTTCAAAACACTGCTGTGGGTCACATGACTCAGGCTGTGTTAAAATGGGATGAGGCCCAACCAGGTGGGGTTAGTAATATTATTCACATTACATTCCAGCTCAATCTGTAAACTTGGAACAAACTACACCAAGTATTGAAGAATGTATCAAATATACACCAGTACAGCGTTTCCCCACCAGCAGTGGTGGCAAGGGTAGCGGGAGGGGGGTGGGATCTACAGGCACATATGGTTCTTTCAACAAAGAGTACATTGTGCAGTCAGTTAGATGCATTACTACGAGCGACATATTTATTCAAAAGATATACAATATAATACATTTTGAATAAATGAATATAGGGGAAATACTGGGGTATGATCTAAACGTAGAATATCAAGAAAAATTGGATATTGGTTTGGGGTAGGTCAATATACAGTGAGGGAAAAAAGTATTTGATTTTGTACGTTTGCCCACTGACAAAGAAATGATCAGTGTATAATTTTAATAGTAGGTTTATTTGAACAGTGAGAGACAGAATAACAACAAAAAAATCCAGAAAAACGCATGTCAAAAATGTTATAGATTTGCATTTTAATGAGGGAAATAAGTATTTGACCACCTCTCAATCAGAAAGATTTCTGGCTCCCAGGTGTCTTTTATACAGGTAACGAGCTGAGATTAGGAGCACACTCTTAAAGGGAGTGCTCCTAATCTCAGCTTGTTACCTGTATAAAAAGACACCTGTCCACAGAAGCAATCAATCAGATTCCAAACTCTCCACCATGGCCAAGACCAAAGAGCTCTCCAAGGATGTCAGGGACAAGATTGTAGACCTACACAAGGCTGGAATGGGCTACAAGACCATCGCCAAGCAGCTTGGTGAGAAGGTGACAACAGTTGGTGCGATTATTCGCAAATGGAAGAAACACAAAATAACTCCTTCGGCCTGGGGCTCCATGCAAGATCTCACCTCGTGGAGTTGCAATGATCATGAGAACGGTGAGGAATCAGCCCAGAACTACACGGGAGGATCTTGTCAATGATCTCAAGGCAGCTGGGACCATGGTCACCAAGAAAACAATTGGTAACATACTACGCCGTGAAGAACTGAAATCCTGCAGCGCCCGCAAGGTCCCCCTGCTCAAGAAAGCACATATACATGCCCGTCTGAAGTTTGCCAATGAACATCTGAATGATTCAGAGGAGAACTGGGTGAAAGTGTTGTGGTCAGATGAGACCAAAATTGAGCTCTTTGGCATCAACTCGCCATGTTTGGAGGAGGAGGAATGCTGCCTATGACCCCAAGAACACCAGGTGGAAACATTATGCTTTGGGGGTGTTTTTCTGCTAAGGAGACAGGACAACTTCATCGCATCAAAGGGACGATGGACGGGGGGCCATGTACTGTCAAATCTTGGGTGAGAACCTCCTTCCCTCAGCCAGGGCATTGAAAATGGGTCGTGGATGGGTATTCCAGCATGACAATGACCCAAAACACACGGCCAAGGAAACAAAGGAGTGGCTCAAGAAGAAGCACATTAAGGTCCTGGAGTGGCCTAGCCAGTCTCCAGACTTTAATCCCATAGAAAATCTGTGGAGGGAGCTGAAGGTTCGAGTTGCCAAACGTCAGCCTCGAAACCTTAATGCCTTGGAGAAGATCTGCAAAGAGGAGTGGGACAAAATCCATCCTGAGATGTGTGCAAACCTGGTGGCCAACTACAAGAAACGTCTGACCTCTGTGATTGCCAACAAGGGTTTTGCCACCAAGTACTAAGTCATGTTTTGCAGAGGGGTCAAATACTTATTTCCCTCATTAAAATGCAAATCAATTTATAACATTTTTGACATGCGTTTTTCTGGATTTGTTGTTATTCTGTCTCTCACTGTTCAAATAAACCTACCATTAAAATGATAGACTGATCATTTCTTTGTCAGTGGGCAAATGTACAAAATCAGCAGGGGATCAAATACTTTTCCCTCACTGTAATGAATAGAGGATAACTGAAAAGCAGGAAATTCCCTGCATATAGAATGTGTTGATTCTATGAGGGGGAAAACCCTTGTTACCCATCAAGTATCAACAAACATTTCCCCCTGATTATAGCACAATTCTAGCCTAAATGACACACTGTATACAAACAAACGGACTCACCTTATCAATTTTGTTCCCGACCAGCATCTTGACGAGGTCATTCCTTGTGCAGTACGTCTCCAGCTCATTGAGCCAGTTGTCCAGCTTGGTAAAAGTATCCCGTCGCGTTACATCATACACTGAGGAAGAGACAAAGAGGTGAGGTGCTCGGTCAAAAACATTGTATCTGTCAGCAGATGACTGCAGGACATACTGTAACTGGGGGTTGTGGGGGCATTTGTGGGGGCATATGACCTTTCCAACCATGTTACAAACCCCCCCGACGCATCACAAGAATGTGTTTGTGTTATATCATAAAGTAGGCCTGAGCTGTGTATCAACACAAAGGGTAGTATAACACAGGTCCTGCTACTACTAGGAAGTGTGTGTGAAATGTGCAGTCCCTATATCACAAAATCTAACGCTTAGCCGACAGACTAGCACTGATGAGGAAATAAAGTACTTTTGTTTAGAAAGTCAGCTCTACTGCATCCATGGTGTTAGTGTGGCTATCATAGCCTCCTGATATAATGTAGGCTTTGGAGGATGTCTGCTCTAGCGTTAGGAGTAGTAATGTCAGTTCCAGAGAGTAAAGAGTAGGGGACAGGATGAAAAGCCATTACTGTCTTTATAGTGGCTGTCCGGACCAGCGGTGGCTGAATGTGTTTAAAGGGGTAGAGGCTGAATGATGAAGTTGCTCACCCAGGATGACTCCCTGCGCGCCGCGGTAATAACTAGGCGTCAGGGTTCGGAAACGCTCCTGGCCAGCTGTGTCCTGCAAAACACAACCATAACCATTAAAGCCCTGGGCACATCAAAACAAAACAGCTCTGGACACATCATAACAAAACAGCCCTGGGCACATCAAAACAAAACAGCTCTGGACACATCATAAAACAACCCTCTCAGCTATCGGGCTCTGGACACATGAGGAGGTAAATATAGTGGTGTGACTAGGACAGAACCATAAAAAGTGATGCAGGACCAGGACTAAAGCATAAAGAGAGATTTGACAGCCATTTGTCATTGGTGCTCAGAATGATGAACATCAGCACCATCTTGTGGAGGTTTAGTGAATCATTTATTAAGTGGCAGGCATTGTTGTGCATCGGAAGTTCAGCAATGAAATCACCATAAAAAGTGTCCTGCAGGACCAGGACTAAAGCATAAATAGAGATTTGACAGCCCTTTGTCATTGGTGCTCAGAATGATGAGCATCAGCGCCATCTTGTGGGGGTTTAGTGAATAATTTGTTAAGTGGCAGGGATTGCTGTGCATCGGAAGTTCAGCAATGAAATATTTTTTACTAGCAAATAATTTTAATTCTTAGCTTTAAAAACACACACACCCATCCCTAGGAGTTGTCGACAACAATAACATAGGCCTATACCTTATACTAACTCTTTTGCAGCATTTTCAAGTCAGTTTTGAAAGGGACAGTGTGTGCAGAGGACAACTTACCCATATTGCCAACTTTGCCTTGTTCCCGTCCACTGAGATGGTCTTCACCTTGAAATCAACGCCTGCATAAGAAACACAGAAAGAAACACACACTCAAATCACAGATGGTGTCTTCACCATAGGTTGGTGCCTGGTGATTTGAGTCATCACACAGATCAAGAATATGAATCAAGAAGAAACATATGACGATATGAATCAAGAAGACAAATTAACCTGACTCATTTAAAATGAATGGTCAAAACATACATAGGCCTACATTTACCACACAATGTGTGTCTGAACTAAAACTGACCCTTCCACTATTCAGACAGGGGCTGAGCCTTATGCACTTAAATTATATTATGAGAGTCCTGATTTAAAACTGTGGGGAATATGTGGTTGAATATGTAAAGATCAAAATAAATATAGCAGATTGCAATAAAAACTCCACCTGCGACATCGCTCAGAAGTGCCATGATTCATCCTTTGAAATCCCCTCTTCTCGGTTCGAAAATACATTTACATAAAAATAACAGCGTCGTGCTCGTCACACTTGACGAGTAAATCTCCATGGCTTCTTTCAGAGCACATAGCATGAAGGGTTTGGCTGGACGTATTGCCCATAGTTTTAGCACGCACTGAAAGATTTATCAGGAATAACGTATGCTTGGGATGGGGTTGTTTTTATTTCTGGATCAGGCCCCAGACAAGAGCCAAAACAGAGAGGAGAAGGGGACGGGGAGGTGAAGACAGGAGGGACACATCTCCTCACCCTCCCCTCTTCCTACACCCCTCCACCCAAAATATTGTCAATCATGGCCTCTCGCTCTTCTCCGAGCCCGGCGGGTTGCTACGATACTGTCGCTAGCCGTGTAACTCGCAGAAGGATTTACAACTTACACTAAACTGTCAGGTCTGGGTTTGTTTATCCCTACAAGGCTGTGCTATTTAGCACTCACTACAGTGTAGACAGCAGTACAGGCAGTGCCATGATGCAGCATCTGGTTCATAACATCACCAAGCCAACAATAACTGACAATCACTGCGATGTAGTCAAGGTAGGGCTGTTGTGCTGCAGACTAAACTCTTTACGGGCGACCTGAAACGCCCCGAATACGTCTGATAAAATCTGGAACAGGCAACTCACAAAAACATTGTTTGTTTATTAATAAAACGGTACGTGGTGGAGCTTATGAGCGTGCAGGCGTATTGTTTTTATACCTACTTTTTTCGGCCCTGCACTCCACTAAATTATGTGTGTTTGATTTAAGTGATAATAACCTCGAAGCAGGAGTTTGGAGGATATATTGGCACGGGTGTTGTTAGGCCCGAGACGAAGTAACATCAAACTGAAGCTGGAAAGACTGCAAACTAGATGCACTTCGTTTCACCTTTTTGCAATTTACATTTATTTCTATATATCCATAAAAATGATGTCAGCTGATTCATGCCTGCATGTCTGTCTGTCCTGTCCCAACACGTTCATTACTATGGGACAGCTCGAGATCGAATTCGAATATTGAAACAATGTTGCAAATGTCAGAGAGACAGACAGCAAGGTTTATACAAATCACTGCTGTTGAAAACTAAATGTTAGTCTAAAAGAAATGTGAGATAATGTCTAGATGCTTTTTATAGTGGAGATCAAGTTTATAAAGTGCCTGGCTGGGCTGATGAGACAGTGGATTGCGCAGTCAGATGGAACAGAGTAAATAGTAATTTTAACATAGATTTAGCCAGTGGTAATTTGTGGAATATACACCGTCTGGAATGCGGGTTTAACCAATCAGCATTCAGGATTAGATCCGTTGTATAACACTTGATAACTCACACAGACAGCACACTAAGAACAACAACCACATGCACCAAAACAGTAGTAGTGCCAACAAAGTATTTTAACCGATTACAAATCTGAGGCTCTGTATTTATTCATGAGTACCGGTACACCTGAACCGGAGTTTCTCATCACGTTATTTAAGACAGAAAGTAGTTGGATGATAGGGAGGTAGTTTTATTTGGTTAGCTCTATTTAATGTCAAGGGGGTGCTACAAACCACATGTTCCGATACAGATTTTTAACATGCTGGCACAGAATTACAGTAATTCTCAAATAAGAGACCACGGTATGTTTATGCTAATATGACAGATATTGACAAGTGTAGATTTAACTTTTGCTTTATACAAAGCGAGGAAGGAGCAAGCAGGAATTGAGAGATACCAATGGTTTTCAGACCACAAATCACAAGGGACTTAGGTCAATGTGGGGAGTATAGCTAGACCTCTACGGGGACATCTGTTTGGCAAATATATTGAGTTGGCCAAGTAAAATAGGAGTGAGGCATGCCTACCAGAATTTTTTATTTATTACATGGAACTCTCTGTGGGAATCCACAGGCACGCATGGTTGTTTTAACAAAGGCTACATTGTGCAGTCAGAAGAACTTCTTATTGTAGAAAAAACAACACTATTTCGTTTTCGAGTCTCCCATTCTAAGTAATCAATAGCGCTATGAATTTTGAGCCTGTCTTTCACTAAGTCACTCCTGGATGTTAACTGTCTCAAGGCTACCTGAAAATAATAATAGGGGTGTCCTTGAAGAGTCTAATGTTTAATACCGTTTGGAATTCTGATATCATTTGCAGATCCTGGAAGAAAAGAAGGAATTCTCCATTTCCCAAACCATGTATTTCACCTCCAGAAGAATGAATAACTCATTCACTGTAGACCGGGCTGTATCTCAAATTAATAGAGAGTAGATTATTATCCCCGAGTGGTGCAGTGGTCTAAGGCACTGCATCGCAGTGCTAGCTGTGACACTAGAGATCCTGGTTCGAATCCAGGCTCTGTCGTAGCCGGCCGCGACCGGGAGACCCACGGGGCTGCGCACAATTGGCCCAGCATCGTCCAGGATAGGGGAGGGAATGGCCGGCAGGGATGTAGCTCAGTTGGATGTAGCTAAATAATAATAATTATTTATTATTATTTATTATAGCATGGCATTTGCAACGCCAGGGTTGTGGGTTCGATTCCAGTATGAAAAAATTAAATAAAAAATGTATGCGCTCACTAACTGTAAGTTGCTCTGGATAAGAGCATCTGCTAAATGACTTAAATGTAAATGAAATAGTTGGGATACTATAAAACAGACAGTTGTGATATTATCTATACTTTTCATTCAGAATAGCAGTCAGTGAGTAGCCTATTGTTACCTGGTCTGTTCATACAGTTGACACCCATATGAGCCCACTACAGGACTGACCAGGTCAAGCTACTCTGCTCTTAGCTCAGATAAGAGGGATCCTGTCCAGTACTGGCTGTGCTCACTGTCTGTGAGTGACCTCTTAGAAAATAGGCTAAGAGCTCAGCAGGCCCTGTCCATTAGGTTACTGTGTGATAGGATTAAATCAGGAGAACTGTCACTCAAACAAGAACTAATGATACTGACTGTTATGCGTGTGGGTTATAGTGGGCTAGTGACACTGCCGTCAGAAGGTATTACTCACCTATTGTTGCTGATAGTTCTGGATCAAATGTGTCATCTGTGAATCTCAAGAGAAGACTGCAAAAGAGAAAAAGACAAATACTTATAATTTGTATCATTTCCGTTTTAGCCTAGCACAATTACATTTAGGCCGATAGAGTTTTTACAGTACTGTATTACACGTTTGAAACAAGGGCAACTTCCACAAAGACAAATAGCCATGAGCACATAGGCCTACATATTCAATACACTAACAACCAGATGACATCATTGGTTGGTGGTCAGAGGGTCAGGGTTCAGTTTTGAGTCACTAATCAAGTGCTAGGAACGGAATCACAAGGCTAATGATGTAGCTAGCTAATCCTTCTTCTTTCCAGTCAACCCCAACACAGATAATAGCCCAATCCTCTAATTTTCTTATTCAACCATACACTCATTATCTTCATCCATATGGAAATGATTTATCAGATGGAATGTCAGAAGAATGACTGATCATTGTTTTATGTCAGTAGCCTGATACCTCAGTAGCAATGTTGTTACTTAGCCTACATAATAGCACAATAGCAGTGCAACAGGCCAATTTGTCTGGTAAAATGAAACCCTTATCCTCTGCCAGGGAGATTTCTAATGACTTGAAGAACTAGGAAGAGAGAGGGGAAATTTGAGAATGAGATCATGTATGTATTTAATCAATACATGATTAAAAATATATACATAATGTCAGTAGTGGATTGCGTCTAATTATATGATATTACTTTTTAACAATACTTAAAAATGCAAGGTAGAGGAAGTAACCCAAAATGGGAAGATGAAACGCTAGCCGTGGCCCACATTATTCATACCAATAGCTAGCATTAATGTATTCTCACCAGGAAATGGCATTGTTTATGAGTCTATAGTTAACTACACATTATCTTTGACAAACAAAGAAGGAAAAGAGGATGGTTTAGTGAAATCATAGAATTCCATTGTTTGAGAGGCAGAACCAATGATTGTTGTTAGGGGATCATAGCAAACTGGCTAATGTAAAAAAGTGGTTTCCTATGCCACATCAGCTAGCTAATGTTAGTAAGTGTGACATAATCGGTTTGATGAGTTGGAGGTGTTGCAACAACAAGGATGACTGCAAGGAGTTATTTTCACACAGCTAACATCTTGATCCGCCTTTATTAGTCACTTCAGTATGAGTGAGTTTTGTAAGATTAAATCAGAACAATCATTTTGCTGGTAGTGTACAGATAACTAGGCTACTGCTTTATTAGGAAAGTTTCTGATTCAGTCAATTCAATTCAGGTGTTAAATGCTAGATGAATTTGATCAAAACTGAACTGGACATTTGACGCCTCCAATATGACAGCAGGGTTTAGCTAGGCTTTTGTGTCCTGAGTGAGAGTCTGATCAATCTTAGGCCTATGCCAAGACCAATGCCTTAGCTATAGTTAAAGAATTTGGCCAACTCAGCTGAGAGAGTTATTTTGTAATTTTTTATTTAACCTTTATTTAACCAGGTAAACCAGTTGAGAACAAGTTCTCATTTACAACTGCGACCTGGCCAAGATAAAGCAAAGCAGTGCGATAAAAACAACAACACAGAGTTACATATGGGGTAAACAAAACAAAGTAAAAAATACAACAGAAAATCTATATACAGTATGTGCGAATGTAGTAAATTATGGAGGTAAGGCAATAAATAGGCCATAGTGCAAAATAGTTACAATTTCGTATTAACACTGGAATGATAGATGTGCAAAAGATGATGTGCAAATAGAGATACTGGGGTGCAAATTAGCAAAATAAATAACAATATGGGGATGAGGTAGTTGGATGGGCTAATTACAGATGGGCTGTGTACAGGTGCAGTGATCGGTAAGCTGCTCTGACAACTGATGCCTAAAGTTAGTGAGGGAGATAAGAGTCTCCAGCTTCAGAGACTTTTGCAGTTCGTTCCAGTCATTGGCAGCAGAGAACTGGAAGGAATGGCGGCCAAAGGAGGTGTTGGCTTTGGGGATGACCAGTGAGATATACCTGCTGGAGCGCAGACTACGGGTGGGTGTTGCTATAGTGACCAGTGAGCTAAGATAAGACGGGGATTTGCCTAGCAGTGATTTACAGATGACCTGGAGCCAGTGGGTTTGGCGACGAATATCATTTAACATTTTAGTCATTTAGCAGATGCTCTTATCCAGAGCGACCTACAGTTAGTGAGTGCATACATTTTCATACTGGCCCCTGTGGGAAACGAACCCACAACCCTGGTGTTGCAAGCGCCATGCTCTACCAACTGAGGTACAGGGGACTATGTACTGAGGGCCAGCCAACAAGAGCGTACAGGTCACAATGGTGGGTAGTATATGGGGCTTTGGTGACAAAACAGAGGGCACTGTGATAGACTACATCCAATTTGCTGAGTAGAGTGTTGGAGGCTATTTTGTAAATGACACCGCCAAAGTCAAGGATTGGTAGGATAGTCAGTTTTACGAGGGCATGTTTGGCAGCATGAGTGAAGGAGGCTTTGTTGCGAAATAGGAAGCCGATTCTAGATCTAACTTTTGATTGGAGATGCTTAATGTGAGTCTGGAAGGAGAGTTTACAGTCTAACCAGACACCTAGGTATTTGTAGTTGTCCACATACTCTAGGTCAGACCCGCCGAGAGTAGTGATTCTAGTCGGGTGGGCGGGTGCAAGCAGCGTTCGGTTGAAGAGCATGCATTTAGTTTTACTAGTGTTTAAGAGCAGTTGGAGGCCACGGAAGGAGTGTTGTATGGCGTTGAAGCTCGTTTGGAGGTTTGTTAACACAGTGTCCAATGAAGGGCCAGATGTATACAAAATGGTGTCGTCTGCATAGAGGTGGATCCGAGCATCACCAGCAGCAAGAGCAACATCATTGATATACACAGAGAAAAGAGTCGGCCCGAGAATTGAACCCTGTGGCACCCCCATAGAGACTGCCAGAGGTCCAGACAACAGGCCCTCCGATTTGACACATTGAACTGAGAAGTAGTTGGTGAACCAGGCGAGGTAGTCATTTGAGAAACCAAGGCTATTTAGTCTGCCAATAAGAATGCGGTGGTTGACAGAGTCGAAAGCCTTGGCCAGGTCGATGAAGACGGCTGCGCAGTACTGTCTTTTATCGATCGCGGTTATAATATCGTTTAGGACCTTGAGCATGGCTGAGGTGCACCCATGACCAGCTCGGAAACCGGATTGCATAGCGGAGAAGGTACGGTGGGATTCGAAATGGTCGGTTAGAGTCATAATCTTAAATGGGTGCCATGTTTGCGCCATAAGTTTCAAGAAGAAATTCCAGGCCGTCATTGTAAATAAGAATTTGTTCTTAATTGAGTCGCCTGGATAAATAAAGGTTAAATAAAAAAAGACTCTTCGCATCTTCACATCTCATAACTTATCTCGCTAAAATACTCAAGCAAATCCTGCCAGACAAAAAAATGCTTGAAAAGGCTTAAAATCGTATAAAATAACTATTTGTCCCTTGTTGCAGATGCAGTTTGGGAGTGTCTCTTGCCAGTCAGGTGGAAGGAATATCCAGCTGCAGCGAGTCGGTCATTTCTTCAATTAAACTCATTTATTTGATTATTTTGAGAAACTGAAGGCTGTCTGGTCTGAACCATTGGCCTTAAATGAAAATTACATCTGACTACTGGGTGGAGCAGTGCAGGTGCACTAGTCCTCATGCTGTAGTAATATAACATAGCCCTACTATTTGATGGTTCAAGGCTCACTCAGACATACCAGCATTCTTCCTAGCAGTCTAGAGTAGAGCCAGAGAAATGCACAGCTTGGTAAACTATACTCCATGTTGGCACCAACCATTCCATGACAATAACATCCTACTTTGCATTCTTTCTAGAATTTCTTCTTGGAACTTGTTGCCAACATGGCACCCACTAAGATTCTAACGCTCTCAGATGAGTTGGCCAAACTCTTTAGTTATTGCTAAGACATTGGCCTTGATTCTTGAGTCTTGGCATAAGCATTTTAGACTCACTGGGTCTCACTCAGGACATAGGCCTAGATAAACCTTGCTGTCATATTGGAGGCGTCAAATGTCCAGTCAAGTCTTGATTAGATTAATCTAGCATAACTAACACCTGAATTTAATTACACTTGAATTGATCACTTCACTGACACTTTTCCTAATAAAGCAGTAGCCTAGTTATCTGTACACTACCAGCAAAATGATTGTTCTGATTTAATCCTACAAAACTCACTCATACTGGCGTGACTAATAAAGGCATATCAAGATGTTAGCTGTGTGAAAATAACTCCTTGCAGTCATCCTTGTTGTTGTTGCAACACCTCCAACGCATCACATCGATGACGTCACACGTTCCAGATAGAACAGCTAGCTAGCTAGCTTCCTAACGTTAGCTAGCTGATGTGGCATAGCAAACGATTGTGTTACATTAGCCTGTTTACTATGATCTCCTAACAACATATGTTGGTTTTTGCTTTGTTAACAATCAAGCTATCTGGTTAACAGACAAAGTACGAAAACATGGTCATTTACTTATTGGTAATTTTTTAACGAGACAACAAGAGCTCCTAGCTAAAGTTAATCGTTCCAGCTACTGTTAACTACAACTTCAGTTCAGCTAACGTTAACGAGCTAACCAGCTTTCTTACCTGGACTTTCCAACGCCACTTTCTCCAATTATTAATATTTTCAGTGTTGTTAAAACGTCGTCTTCCATCTTCCTACGCTATCAATAGACTATATTTATACTTCAACTGAGAGCTGTAAAAATACACCCTAGAAGAGATGTTTGTCAGTTAGCTAATGAGACTTCTTCTTTAAATTTGTATCGGCGGATCGCAATCAACTGAACAGTCTATTGACCGCCACCTACTGTACTGGAGTGAGGCAGGTCACGGCCTCCCTATATAGAGCAACACAGTATGAGTCATAATACCCAGAAAACCTAGCGGTCAAACAGGGAAATGTTTCCAATCGTTTTTCCACCATTAATTTTCCCCATAGGGTATTTTAGAAAGACTTCTGTGTAGGCTTAACCTGGTGTGACGTTTTGATAACTGTGTAAATCTCTCTCAGACAACATGCCTTTTATCAATATATTCACCCCCTCCAAAATGAAATGCCAATTACCTGTTTATGTGGCTATCATACAGAACTACAAATTCCATGATGATCTGGACGAGACTGGCGAATCAAGGCAAAGGTAAGAATCTCTGGATTAACTATCTAATGTTAGCTAAATGTAGTAATTAATACATTGGCTACATTTCTTTAAATTGACAATTCTGTGAACTGTCTTGGGCAAGTTTGACATTTAAACAATACCTGTTAGCAAAGGTGTCAGCTAGAGATTACATGCTGGAGCTTGCAGGGATTTGTAGTCTTGCATGATGTCTACTTTGATGCTAATTAGTATTTTTGAATCTGAGAGTAAATTGAGCCGAATATATTGATAAAAGTCACCTTGTCCGAAAGAGATTTACACGGTTATCAAAACGTCACGCCAGGGTAAGCCTACACGAAACACCGTCCTTATTTTATTTAAGTGTTTCTAAAATCCCCTATAGGAAAATTGATTGGAATTATTTCCCTGTTTGACCGCTAGGTTTTTGGGGTATTATGACAAGGCCACTGTGGGGCTCTGTTGTCTTATCTAGCCCTGTGTTTCCGCCTACTATTCTGGAGTGTGAATTCATTACACTTTGTGACACAAAAAGGAAGTTGCCCTACCAACTAACCCTACACCCATTAGAAACCTCACCACTATTCCACTATTGGCCCTATCTGATCCTCCTGGGCCTCCTGTAGCTCAGTTGGTAGAGCACGGCGCTTGCAACGCCAGGGTTGTGGGTTTGATTTCCACGGGGGGCCAGTATGAAAAATGTATGCACTCACTGAAACTGTAAGTCGCTCTGGATAAGAGCGTCTGCTAAATGACTAAAATGTAAATGTACACTAGGCCGGAGACTTCTTCTTCTTCTGTGGGGTTTTACGGCGGACTACATCCTATTATGGTGTATTGCCGCCACCTACTGGGTGGGGTGAAAACTGGGAGGCTTTAAATAATATAATAATATGCCATTTAGCAGACGCTTTTATCCAAAGCGACTTACAGTCATGCGTGCATACATTTTTTTTTTGTGTATGGGTGGTCCCGGGGATCGAACCCACTACCTTGGCGTTACAAGCGCCGTGCTCTACCAGCTGAGCTACAGAGGACTTTAACGCCCTCCAACTCTTCAACAACATTTTCTTCATCCTGCACACACTTGACGTGTGTCCAAACTTTTTACAATTCTGGTATAACACTGGAGATTTTCGCACACTTCCGGTTTAGTTGGTAGACAATGTACAATGTTAAGTGAGTTTTCTATTCAGAGTTACACATGCACATCCTTTGCTTAAGTAGCAAACTGCTTTTAATAACAATATACAGTCGTTGATTAACAGGCAATATGTGATGTTTATCTTGTTGTTCCATCAAACTGTGCCTTCCCCGGCTCCCCATAATAACACCATGCCTCCTTTCTATTACACTTAGCAATGCTCAAATAAAATAAGCATTCCACATGCCATTTATATACTTTATTTAATAAATACATTCCGAAACAGCATTAGGAAAAGTGAACATATTGAAATAAAAGTCACTTTAAAAACAAGATGTGTGGTATTGTGAGACATTTTTAGTATATAAAAAACAATTCCAAGAGGCCTTTTACTTTAATACTGATTTTACACAAACACTGTTACAGATTAATAAAAGTCACTTTAAAAACAAGATGTGTGGTATTGTGAGACATTTTAGTATATTAAAAACAATTCCAAGAGGCCTTTAACTTTAATACTGATTTTACACAAACACTGTTACAGATGAAAGGTGTTACAACCTCCCTACCCCCACCATTGAACCAATGTGGAATATACGTTGAATTGACGTCTGTGCCCAGTGGGAAGGCTTTGCAATGAAGGCATATATTTGGCTTTGCTTGGAATGAGCACAGAAAAGGACCTGAGGTTGAATACTGAAATCTTATAGAATATAACTATATTATACTAAAAATAAATTAAACTTCACATTTTGTCACATGTCAATTGATTGTGTAATTAAGTGATTTAGATGACTTTATCCCATTAATACAAGTGGTTTTCAATCCCTTTAAAATAGACTGTTTATGACAGTCTTATGACAGAATGTATTGTTAGTCTTTTCAGTCCTTTCGCAAGGCAAACTGGTCCTCATCAATAGTGCAATGATCACTTTTAAAACATCAATGTAATAGTTCTTAGCACTTCTTCACCCATTAACTGTTATCTGATGACAAGGTTAGAGTCAACCAATGGTTTTCTATGATTGACAATTATGTGATTGATGTGATAAATAAACCTTTAAAAACTGCGCTCAATGATAAATCCAGATTCTTGTAATCCTGCTTGATGGATGACTAAGTTATACACCAATCTATGTGTTTACCCTATGGCTGAAAAAATACTTTATAAACACAATGCAAAAGGTATGCTTTAGTCTCAGGTCCTGTCTGAAACTCAATTGCTGCGTTCCAAATGTCACTCCATTCCCTATATACAGTAGATCTCTACTTTTGATCAGAGCCCATTGGCCCTCGTCAAAAGTAGTGCACTATAAAGGGAATAGAGTGCCATTTGGAATACAGCCATTGTCTCTGAAAGGTACAGCCTTTTGCCCATACCAGTCCTGTGGCAAAAACCTTAATTTCAACCAGTTGTTCAAGAAATAAAAGAAAGCATCTAAAAGTATATACACATAACTGTACATTTTTTAAAGACAATGAATAGAAAATAAAATGTTAGTAAAAATACCAAGTGTATTGGCCAAATGTAATGTTATAATACTGAAGCGACAAAAATAAGAAATGACTAAATACATACAATGAATCCCACCTTCCATGCCCCTATCCCTCACACCCTCTATCCGCTAGAACTATATTTGCATACAGTGTTTTTCAGGGAGAACTGAAGCTCCATCATTTGCCTTCATATTTGGGGTTGACCACTGTCGTAACAGCACTCTTGTAGATAGGGTTTTCGCCCTGGAAGGGACAAGAGAAACAAGGAGAAAATGTTAGAATTGTAATGTACAGTCAGACATATTATATCTGTCACATAACATGTCAGTTGTATGACAAAATCTGCAACATGAGACAATTTATTAGGAAAAAAACACCACAGCAAAATCAGAGCCATCCATTTAAAATATCAAATTATTAAGCATTCTTTGGACAGATTTTTTCAACTGATCGTGCTATCACGTGGATATTTTGGTGTCATTATGAGTGAGCATTTATGTGTTGTCATCCAGGTAACACTTTTAGAAGAAATATCAACAAACGTCACAGTCACAACATGCCATTTCCATCATACTCTAGCTTCAAATATCATACAAAATACTATACTAGGCTTCCATGTTATCACCTGTTAATACTTACCTCTATTCAAACTACTAACAGAGGGGACAGTTTATGTTGACCAACAAAACAATAGGTATTATTGTGGGTTTTAATATCCCCTCATATGGATCTTTCTGCAGTTTCATCAACTGTCTTACGTGGCCCAAAGAGACCAAATGAAAGCCAGAAATATTGAGATTGATGAAATAGTGACAGTTTACAGTAAGTTGACAAACACAAATAAAGAAACATATATATATATATATATATATATATATATATATATATATATATATATATATATATATATATATATATATATATATATATATATATATATATATATATATATATATATACACACACAAACAAACAAACCCATGCAGAAAAACAGAGGAGAGGGGAAGTGAATACAAACTTATAGAACCACAGCTTTTTGTCCATAGTTCGGATTCTGGAACTTATTAATAGGGCTCTTGTAAATGGGATTCTCTTGCTATGGGTTGAGAGAGTGGGACAGAAAATTAAGAACAGGAAACAGAGAATGAAATGAAAAGCATGGGTAAAGATAAATAAGAAGGAATGAAAAAATCTATCCCTTGAGAAAGGGGTATTTCTACATCAGGAACCATCTCCCTTTGAGAATCATCTTACAGTGCTGGGTACATTCCCCTTTTAAACAGTACCAGTCAAAAGTTTGGACACACCTACTCATTCAAGGGTTTTTCTTTATTTTTACAATTTTTTACATTTTAGAATAATAGTGAAGACATCAAAACTATGAAATAACACATATGGAATGATATAGTAACCAAAAAAGTGTTAAACAAATCAAAATATATTTTATATTTGAGATTCTTCAAATAGCCACCCTTTGCCTTGATGACAGCTTTGCACATTCTTGGCATTCTCTCAACCAGCTTCATGAGGTAGTCACCTGGAATGCATTTCAATTAACAGGTGTGCCTTCTCAAAAGTTAATTTGTGGAATTTCTTTCCGTCTTAATGTGTTTGAGCCAATCAGTTGTGTTGTGACAAGGTAGGGGGGGGGTATACAGAAGATAGCCTTTTTTGGTAGAAGACCAAGTCCATTTTATGGCAAGAACAGCTCAAATAAGCAAAGAGAAACAACAGTCCCATCATTACTTTAAGACATGAAGTTCAGTCAATCTGGAAAATTTCAAGAACTTTGAAAGTTTCTTCAAGTGTAGTTGTAAAAACCATCAAGCGCTATGATGAAACTGGCTCTCATGAGGACCGCCACAGCAAAGAAAGATCCAGAGTTACCTTTGCTGCAGAGGATAAGCTCATTAGAGTTACCAGCCTCAGAAATTGCAGCCCAAATAAATGCTTCACAGAGTTCAAGTAACAGACACATCTCAACATCAACTGTTCAGAGGAGACTGTGTGAATCAGGCCTCCATGGTCGAATTGCTGCAAAGAAACCACTACTAAAGGACACCAATAAGAAGAAGAGACTTGCTTGGGCCAAGAAACATGAGCAATGGACATTAGACCGGTGGAAATGTGTCCTATGGTCTGGAATCCAAATTGGAGATTTTTGGTTCCAACTGCCGTGTCTTTGTGAGACGTGGTGTGGGTGAACGGATGATCTCTGCATGTGTATTTCCCACCGTAAAGCATGGAGGAGGAGGTGTTATGGTGTGGGGGTGCTTTGCTGGGACACTGTCTGTGATTTTATTTAGAATTCAAGGCACACTTAACCAGCATGGCTACCACAGCATTCTGCAGCGATACGCCATCCCATCTGGTTTGGGCTTAGTGGGACTATCATTTGTTTTTCAACAGGACAATGACCCAACCCAATTGAGATGGTTTGGGATGAGTCGGACCGTAGAGTGAAGGAAAAGCAGCCAACAAGTGCTCAGCATATGTGGGAACTCCTTCAAGACTGTTGGAAAAGCATTCCAGGTGAAGCTGGTTGAGAGAATGCCAAGAGTGTGCAAAGCTGTCATCAAGGCAAAGGGTGGCTATTTGAAGAATCTCAAATATAAAATATATTTTGATTTGTTTAACACTTTTTTGGTTACTACATCATTCCATATGTGTTATTTAATAGTTTTGATGTCTTCACTATTATTCTACAATGTAGAAAATAGTAAAAATAAAGAAAAACCCTGGAATGAGTAGGTGTCCAAACTTTTGACTGGTACTGTATGTATACAAGTCAGGTCAGTCTGCTCTCTCATACAGTCATTTAGGTCTGGTTTCTTCTCCATGTACCATAATGAGAGGGTCTAGAAGCCTCAGTGCCCTGCCCATGTCACCAGACCAGAGAGGCTCTCACGTGTGGCTGGTCTGACTGGGAGTTATCAGGATGAGCTGAATCATCAAGGATTTCAAACCCTGCCAGCTGTTCGGAATTTAACCTCTCCTGCAGTGTGGAAAACACGCCACTAGGTGGAAGCATAACACCGAACAAACTAAACTACTGTAGCCACTCCCACGAAAAGACGGATGTGTGGCCAGGGACCTTCACCTTCCAAAAAGGCTTCCCTTTTTCATAGCTGTATTTTGCACAGAGATTACTTGAAACTACAGGGTTATAAGAACATTTTAAACAAACTGTTGGGTAGGACTGTGTAAAAATGTGTGTGACATCTTATGAAGTCATCGTCTAAAGGAACAGGCCTGTTACAGTCATCAAAGGTTGAGAGAGAGTAAAACATGTCCAATTCCTTTAGGAGTCTGTTCTCTGTGTAAGAGATTCACACAGTGGCCATATCTATAACACCTGTTTTCCACATCTCAATCAACCTACTGAAATTACAGTCAGGGAGAACACAAACTAGGACCTGCAAAAGTACATCATCATCATCATCATCATCCCCATTATAGGCCATTACAAACAGTTCTCCAAGATGGTTTCCTGGTCCTGTATCTACCATCTCCACTCTCTTACCGTGTCCCATTTAGCATTCATCTTCTCCTTCTCAAACTTGGCGAACTCTCTCCTGTCGTGGATGATCATGAGCAGCTTCCAGATGAGAAGCAAGGTCAGGCCGATCAGCACGATGCCCGCCACCACGCCAGCCACGATGGGGATGATGTCAGGACCTGCAGGGCAGTCTGGAACACGGCAGGAAACACACAGCCAGGAACATTCAGTTATCCCAACTTTTATTTATTTAAGCAGGCAAGTCAGTTATTGTAAGAGCAAATGCTTATTTACAATGACATCCTGATTTGCATTATATCTAGACTCAGGAACTTTACCTGACCATGTAAGCTGACCAGGAAGAACATTAAGCCTGAGTACTAGGCCCTAGTACCAGTAGAGCCTAGAGTTTTTCCTAGTCAGCTCAAAAACTCCTGGCTCTAATCACAACACGACTCGATAGACAAACAAATAACCTACTTTTTCACTCTGTTATATCCTCAGTCACAATGACTGTATGTTATATGGGCTGTATGTAATATGCTCTCACCTAGTGTTTCCACCACATGGACCTCCTTCTCTGTCTTGTTGACAGCGTAGGTGTAGTAGAACCAGCAGTCATTGGCATCCCTCTCCTTACAGTGCATCAGGGGGAAGGCCTGTCCTGGCTGAGGCAGCTTGTCTCTGTCCTTCACCTTGATCAGGTTGAAGTAGCTACAGTCTCTCTTACACGTGTCCTTCTTCTCCCCCGTCCCAAAGGCCCTGCACTGAACACACTCCCTGTGGAAGACAGGACATTGACATGTAACTCTGTACCGATGGAGTAACACACGCAGGTAGTCTCACAATGTGATGCTTCCTAGACTTGTGACATATTCACTAGTCTACTGGAATGCAAGAAAGCTGGATATTGAGGTTCCACTCCACATGCAGGTGTCTATAGTGGACAATGCTATACCCTAGCCAGCACTACTGATTGTAGATATCACAGTTGTGTCTAGACTGTTCATTGGCCCCTTTCTTGGAATTATCAGAAGAAAATAAACAAAGGTCACAATAATAATTGAGGTTAAGCTGGATAAAGGAAGACCGCGTACAACGCTGTGTACTACTCCCTTCACAGAACAGCGCAAACTGTCTCTAACCAGAATAGAAAGAGGAGTGGGAGGCCCCGGTGCACAACTGAGCAAGAGGACAAATACATTAGAGTGTCTAGTTTGAGAAACAGGCACCTCACAGGTCCTCAACTGGCACCTTCATTAAATATTACCCGCAAAACACCAGTCTCAACGTCAACAGTGAAGAGGCGACTCCGGGATGCTGACCTTCTAGGCAGAGTTGCAAAGAAAAAGCCATATCTCAGACTGGCCAATAAAAAGAAAAGATTAAGATGGGCAGTCTGAGATATGGCTTTTTCTTTGCAACTCTGCCTAGAAGGTCAGTATTCCGGAGTCGCTGCTTCACTGTTCATGTTGAGACTGGTGTTTTGCGGGTACTATTTAATGAAGCTGCCAGTTGAGGACCTGTGAGGCGTCTGTTTCTCAAATTAGACACTCTAATGTATTTGTCCTCTTGCTCAGTTGTGCACCGGGGCCTCCCACTCCTCTTTCTATTCTGGTTAGAGACAGTTTGCGCTGTTCTGTGAAGGGAGTAGTACACAGCATTGTACGAGGTCTTCCTTTATCCAGCTTAACCTCAATGATTATTGTGACCTTTGTTTATTTTCTTCTGATAATTCCAAGAAAGGGGCCAATGAACAGTCTAGACACAACTGTGATATCTAAAATCAGTAGTGCTGGCTAGGGTCTTCAGTTTCTTGGCAATTTCTCGCATGGAATAGCCTTTATTTCTCAGAACAAGAATAGACTGACGAGTTTCAGAAGAAAGTTATTTGTTTCTGGCCATTTTGAGCCTATAATCGAACCCACAATTGCTGATGCTCCAGATACTCAACTAGTCTCAAGAAGGCCAGTTTTGTTGCTTCTTTAATCAGCACAACAGTTTTCAGCTGTGCTAACATAATTGCAAAAGGGTTTTTTAATGATCAATTAGCCTTTTAAAATGATAAACTTGGATTAGCAAACACAACATGCCATTGGAACACTGGACTGATGGTTGCTGATAATGGGCCTCTGTACGCCTATGTAGATATTCCATTAAAAATCAGCTGTTTCCAGCTACAATAGCCATTTACAACATTAACAATGTCTACACTCTATTTCTGATCAATTTGATGTTATTTTAATGGACAAAAATATAGCTTTTCTTTGGAAAACAAGGACATTTCTAAGTGACCCCAAACTTTTGAACGGTAGTGTACATTTTAAGAAACGTTGGTAAATTAGCTTTTATTGTTTAAAGAAATTATGAAAGAGATTGGTGTGTTTTCCACTATCTAATCATGACATGGGGTTGATCAATGACAGACATGTATTTGTTTAAAATCTATCACTTGATGGTTTCATTTCAGAGACAAAAATCATGTTTTTTTAAAGAACTGTACAAATCATACATTTGTGACATAGAAAAAATAATCTATACAGTAATATGAGATCTGTCTGTAAAAAAATTTACATTTAATATTTTAGTCATTTAGCAGATACTTTTAGTCGCTTTGGATAAGAGTAAGTGGATTTATCTTAAGATGGCTAGTTGTGACAACCACATATCACAGTCAAATATACAGGATATGAACATTCCATTCAAGGCTAAACAATGGACAGACAAGACCTGAGACTAAAGCATACAGTTGAAGTCGGAAGTTTACATACACTTAGGTTGGAGTCATTAAAACTCGTTTTTCAACCACTCCACAAATTTCTTGTTAACAAACTATAGTTTTGGCAAGTCGGTTTGGACATCTACTTTGTGCATGACACAAGTAATCTTTCCAACAATTGTTTACAGACAGATTATTTCACTTATAATTCACTGTATCACAATTCCAGTGGGGTCAGAAGTTTACATACACTAAGTTGACTGTGCCTGTAACAGCTTGGAAAATGATGTCATGGCTTTAGAAGCTTCTGATCGGCTAATTGACATCATTTGAGTGAATTGGAGGTGTACCTGTGGATGTATTTCAAGGCCTACCTTCAAACTCAGTGCCTCTTTGCTTGACATCATGGGAAAATCAAAAGAAATCAGCCAAGAACTCAGACAAAAAAATAGTAGACCTCCACAAGTCTGGTTCATCCTTGGGAGCAATTTCCAAACACCTGAAGGTACCACGTTCATCTGTACAAACAATAGTACGCAAGTATAAACACCATGGGACCACGCAGCCGTCATACCGCTCAGGATGGAGACGCGTTCTGTCTCCTAGGGAGGAACGTACTTTGGTGCAAATCAATCCCAGAACAACAGCAAAGGACCTTGTGAAGATGCTGGAGGAAACAGGTACAAAAGTATCTATATCCACAGTAAAACGAGTCCTATATCGACATAACCTGAAAGGCCGCTCATCAAGGAAGAAGCCACTGCTCCAAAACCGCCATAAAAAAAGCCAGACCATGGTTTGCAACTGCACATGGGGACAAAGATCGTACTTTTTGGAGAAATGTCCTCTGGTCTGATGAAACAAAAATAGAACTGTTTGGCCATAATGACCATCGTTATGTTTGGAGGAAAAATGGGGTGGCTTGCAAGCCGAAGAACACCATCCCAACCGTGAAGCACGGGGGTGGCAGCATCATGCTGTGGGGGTGCTTTGCTGCAGGAGGGACTGGTGCACTTCACAAAATAGATGGCATCATGAGGAAGGAAAATTATGTGGATATATTGAAGCAACATCTCAAGACATCAGTCAGGAAGTTAAAGCTTGGTCGCAAATGGTTCTTCCAAATGGACAATGACCCCAAGCATACTTCCAAAGTTGTGGCAAAATGGCTTAAGGACAACAAAGTCAAGGTATTGGAGTGGCCATCACAAAGACCTGACATCAATCCTATAGAATATTTGTGGGCAGAACTGAAAAAGTGTGTGTGAGCAAGGAGGCTTACAAACCTGACTCCATTACACCAGCTCTGTCAGGAGGAATGGGCCAACATTCGCCCAACTTATTGTGGGAAGCTTGTGGAAGGCTACCCGAAACGTTTGACCCAAGTTAAACAATTTAAAGGCAATGCTACCAAATACTAATTGAGTGTATGTAAACTTCTGACCCACTGGGAATGTGATGAAAGAAATAAAAGCTGAAAGAAATCATTCTCTATTATTCTGACATTTCACATTCTTAAAATAAAGTGGTGATCCTAACTGACCTAAGACAGGGAATTTTTACTAGGAATTTAAATGTATTTGGCTAAGGTGTATGTAAACTTCCGACTTCAACTGTACCTTTTGCAATGTGTATGATTTTGTTTTTTTTCTCATCTAAAATCTATGAATAAAAAATCTGAGAACAGTAATATTTTACACACACATGAAGGTACCCATAAGGAATCATTTCTGAAGAAAAAACACAAATGTGATTTTTTTAGGAATATACGTTATGGAAATAAACTCTTTTATATATTGTTGTTTTCTGCACAGTTAAAACAGCATCAAATGAACAAATACAATTCATTCAAATACTTTATTCAACTCACTTGTGTTCTGTGCAGACCCCTGGACAGGTGGGACAGATCTCACAGGTGGGACCCTGGAACTTTGCATCAGTGCACTTGCAGGTGCCACACTCACAGGTGCCTCGTCCATTACAGATCTGCTTGTTGGAGGCCAGGCAGGTCGTGGTGTCCAGAGAACAGTCACAGGCACTGCCTGTCCAGTTGGCATCACAGATACACACCCTGCACTCACAGCGACCATGTCCTGTCACAACACAACACACAGGGTCAGAGATTATCCTCCAAAGTTCAAACATAATTTCATATTATAGATAATATTCTAGATTAGAGATGAAATGAAGCTAAATTGAACACAGTAATTCTAATTTCGTAAAAGGCGATGTCTGAACTGATCAACTGATCTCTAATTTAATTGGGAAATTACCCATTACGCCACAAACACAGAGGTACTTTGTGCTCTGAGGAAGATGTTACACTTGTCTTCAGATGTAACACAGGTCTTGACCATCATTTCACAGCAAACAAAATCTTAATTGATCACCCAATAAATTGAACTCACGTACCTCCACAGAGTTTGTTGTTGGAGCGGTCACAGTTGAAGTTGTCACACTCGCAGAACTTCCCGCTGTAGCGTTCCTCGGGGTTCTCTCTCTTTTTACACTCACAGGTTCCACACACACAGTCTCCGTTGTTGCTGCAGATGTCTGTACCGTTGTCTTTACGGCAGTTCTTATCCAGGTCTTCACTGGTCACCTCGTTGGTGCTGCACTCACACTGTCTACCAATACGGCCCTCATTGCACCTGAGAGATAATAAAGAAAATGTAATGTTATTAACAACAACAAGGGAGGACTGCATAAAAGACTGCCTATGTATAATATTCACATGCAAACAGATGCAATACACTTGAAAACAGTCACTTGCCAATGGACCATAGAAATAGATTTACAACACATTATATACAGTATACAGTATCAAATATCATAATGTATCTCTATGCCATGGACATTATTACAATATGGAAGGTGAATAAGGGTTAAGATCTTCTGCTAGTAAAACATAAGTGCCTTACCTGCAGGCTCCACATTCATATGTCCCGTTGCCTTTGTGGCAGATCTCACTGTTCTCAATGCCGTCTTTGTGACAGTCACACTCGCAGATGAAGTTCAGAGCGATCTCCACCTCCTCAGTGAACCCTAGGGGCTTGATCTTGATGGTCTCTGGTTTGCCCATCTTAGGACACTGCTTAGCTGTGATGCTTATTGTGAAAGAAACCTACAGATCACACATAAGGGCATAATAGTCACATTTTGTAATAAAAACAATGACTTTGACAACTCAGACACCTACAGATAAGGAAAACATTATATTTACTTAATCAGAAAGCTAAAATAACTGAACCAGAAAGATACAAATAAAAATAAAAACGTGTTTAGAATAAAAAAACATTAAATGGCGTGTTGTTTTGGTTTCTCACCTCGTCCCCGATGGAGATATTGGAACATTTTCTTCCCATCTCTCCCTCACCAGTTACTCCGTTCTTGCAGCGTGACTGGTACGTTATGGTCACTCCCTCTGGTAGCTTGCTGTTCTCCAGAATCACCTCTGAGGAAAGAGACTAGCACACAGAACAACAATTAGCCCTCTGTATTGTTTCAAATATACTAAATATTCAGCAGGCTTCAGTTTTACAAATGCAGAAATGCATATTTTTGACTATTCCCATACAAAGATCAGTTCAGACAGAGAAATATGATGACTTAACAGTAGCAGCAGCATGGTTTTTACCAACTATTTTAAGGATGAAAGTTAGTGTATCTTCTCTAGTAACTAAACCAATCCAATCTAAACTTACATTGTAGGCATCAATAATGAGGTTGATAACATTGCTGGAGTTAGCAGAGAGTGTCCCCACCGCAGACTTAGGAATGAGATTCTTTAACTCCTGAGAGATAACACAGTAGAGTAAATTATCATGTACTAGTATGTCAATAGGAATCCTGTAAATCTCTAAATACACAGAAAAATCTAGAGCAAAACAGTTTTGCCTGACCCATTTAGATTGCTGAGTAGTTTGATTGTGGTCTGCATCACATAGTCGTAAGGTCTGAATCTAAAGTTAGAACTTTTTGTAGTGTTGTGAGGTTCTAAAATCTGAGATTCCAAGGCTGCGTCCCAAATGGCATTCAATTCCCTACATAGTCCCCTGCAGCTCAGTTGGTAGAGGATGGCGCTTGCAACGCCAGGGTTGTGGGTTCGTTTCCCACGGGGGGGGGGGGGGGGGGGCAGTATGAAAATGTATGCACTCACTAACTGTAAGTCGCTCTGGATAAGAGCATCTGCTAAATTACTAAAACATCAATGTAATATCGGAAATAGGGTGCCATTTGGGACGCACAGTGTAATCAACTAAATGAGAACGCCATTCTGCCGAGGTTGACAGATTGCAAATATTGTCCAAACATCGGACTGATGGGGAAGGTCATTATGGAACTCCAGGCAGACATCTAATTGGCTTGAAAAGCACTAGAGGGCAGCAGGGAGCATACAGAGGCTGCTGCCTAAATGGCACCCTATTCCCAACAAAGTGCAGTACTTATGACCTCATAGGGCTCTCGCGAAAGTAGTTAACTTTTTAGGGAACAAGGTGCCATTTGGAAAACAACCAGAGATCCAAAGAGATGCTACTGGTAACAAGGAGCAGATGCTGCTCTTCAAAGGGCTGGGCTTCTTCTAACCTACAACAAACAAGCACAGAAACATGAAAATAAGAACATGTTTTCTACACACACGGTGTAATGGAACAACTGTCTGACCTTGTAAACAGGCTGGAACTCCTCTGTGATGGCAAAGATCGTCTGGATGTTGTTGTCGCTCAGTTTCTGAACCAGGTGAGCAATGGAGGGGTAGTCCTGTTACAGGGAGACAATGAGGAAGAACAGGTACCAGGTTAGCCCTTTGATGACATCACTAAGGGCAAGTAGCCCATTCCCTTCAAATCTTGTCATATTCAAAATTCAGAGCACACAGAAGACTAGAAAGACAAAGTCACAATACATGAAGTGCATTATTATACTACATAGTGCATTATTATACTACACAGTGCATTATTATACTACATAGTGCATTATTATACTACATAGTGCATTATTATACTACATAGTGTATTACTATACATACATAGTAGTGGCTCATTGTGTACATGTTGTTCTCCAGGTGACATTTCCCATCGTTGGGCAGAACGATCCCTCCCAGTTTCCCATCTCCAGCGAAGTGGAAGCCAGCATCAGTGGAGAACACCAGCAGACGGGTGACATTCCTCCAGCCAATGTGCTCCTGGGGAAGAGGGGGAGGGAGGAAGGGAGGCCTATTAAAACTCATTGTAAAAATAAACCACATACAGAAAAAGGACACAGCCTACAGAAATACCAGAGAACAAAATTACAAGACTTACAAAAGATTCAGGAAGTATATCAACAACTATAAACAGCTATGTGAGAGGTTACCCTCTTAAAATAGCAGTTTAGCACCCTAGAATGAATTAACTCTCAAACGTTTTCTAAAACGGCCTTCTCTAAGCATAACACAGTAAGCCTTGACTCCAGCCATTCTCAAATGAGAATAGGGTGTTGAGGTCTGGTACCATGAGACTAATTCACAGTCTATATAAAACCCTGATATTATTAAGTATTATTGGAACTTTATGGGTGGTTTCCTGGACAGATATTAAGCCTAGTCCTGGAATAAAAAGCAAGCTCAATGGAGAAAGATTTTTAGTCCAGGACTAGGCTTGATCGGTGTCCGGGAAACTGCCCCTAAATATGATCATAAAAACATATTACTTACAGCACACACAGCCACTTGCATGATGGCATCGAAGCCTCCCTCTGGTGAGTCCAGGTTTCCAGAGATCTGCTGTTGTCCCACCAGGGTGTTGAACTCCTGTCCATTGCTGGTCAGCTTCAGGACGTTCTTATAGCTGAAGGGACTGGTGCAGTTCTGGTCCCCTGTACAGGGGTTCAGCAGCTTGGCTGGGGTGGTGCTAATGTAAGGCATCACCGTCTTCTCTACAAAGGAACCAAAACCTAGAAGAAGAAGAGGAGAAGATATCTATCCCATATATAAACTGTATTGGTAAGGAGACGGGACACCAATTTGTTAGCTTCAAAACATCTTTACTAAGATCAAACTGGATATGTTACACATGGCATTATGGGTATTGTAGTACAGTATAACTATGCAATATGCACCCAATCTTCTCCATTTGAAGTGGAGAAGAAGTTCAAAGAAATATGGACATCCTCAAGCCTCATACAACCGGGCTGATTCTCAATCTCACCGATTTTAAAATCAGTCGTGATCTTTGACATCTCCACCATCAGCTGTGTTCCCAGGTTCTTGACGTTTTCCAGATCGTCCTTCATGGAGTAGGACAGGTCCATCAGGTAGTAGAGGTCGATGGGGTAATCCTCAGCCCGTTTGAACTTCAGGTTAAAAGACTGGGGTTCACCTGCAGTACACAGACAAATGGGCAAGGTTAAGCCAGGGACTACATACTTGCTAACTCTGGCATATTTACATTGATGTGAACACTGAAATCTTGATAAATGTGCACTGTCCATGTCAAATAAAGTGCTGGCCTTCACATGAAAGAGTACAAGGAATACTCCTTCCACATCATAATTACAGCTGTACAGTTAATAGCTAAAACACACAAAGAAAATGGAGGCTACTGTAAATAATCAACATAACAATGAAAGACCACAGAAGAACAGCAGGATAAATAAAAAAAGACCCTCAGCAACGCTGCTTCAACAATGGTTGTCAAGCAAGATGTTTTGGCTGAAGCAAAGTTAACTTAGACTGCATCTCAAATGGCACCCTATTCCTAACACTAAATAGGGAAAAGGGTGCCATTTGGGACACAACTTAATCAAACGTAACAGTTCCAGCTAAGTTCTTACCAGATCTGAGGCTGAGGGTGAGTTTCTGTGGCTGGATCTGTGTGATGTCCTCTGGTCGGAGATTCTCTGCTCCCTTGTTGCGGTTGGTCACAGCCTTGTTCTTCAGGAACCGCTGGCTGCCTCTGGGGTTTTCTACCTTGGCGGCGCTGCAACCTCTCTTCCTCAGGGACTCCAGCTCATCACAGCGGGTCGATGTGGCCTCACCCTGCTTCAGGAACTCCTGGAAGAGAGGAGGTATCAGTATCATGACATATTGCACTATGGCACTTATAGAGGAAATCCACCCAAAAATGTAAGGTCCTTATTTTCTGAAAATGTATTTCCTACACTCCCAAGCAGTTTATAAAGGTTATAAACAATATTGCCTGACACACTGGTGTTGTAATTCCAAGGAACAGTTTAGATTACATTCTTCTTTCTTTGATTTGCATACACCTGCAAGTTGTAACGCTGAGTCAGTTGATATTAAGGTTGTGTAGCATCAATGCAGTAACAATGTTATTGGCAAATTCATATCCACGTACTGGGTCCATGCACCAGCCACATTTCGCTCCCACTTGAATACACTCCCCACAGGATTTGGCATTAGCCTTGATGCACTCGTTCCCTTCTGGAATAGAATGGAAAAACAAAGGTTGAAAAGAAGCAAACTCATCATAGACTCCTAAAAACTGTATAATTTGGAAAACTGTGTGGCTCAGAGAGAATAGTAAATGGAGCTAGAGACAGAATGGAATATTCCGCTGTTCCAAAGTTCCAAGATGTCTTCACTACTATGCTCAAAGAAACCTATACTGTAAAGCCCAATGTGCTGTCATTACTCAAAACTTTTGAGGAAACCTGTTGCACTTAATATATCTGAGTACAGTTACCTAAAGTGATTTTTAAGTCATTACTCAAACCGATAGTCACTGTGACCCTGTAGGAGGTTCAGATTTGATGTAATGCCCCCACAAAGCCACGCCTCCAATAACATTTTCCAGTGTGTCTTTTCGAGTGAGTCCTGTGGCCTTCACCAAGTGAGTTCCTAGGTGAATGTTATCACTATAATTAAATTATTTATGACAATACATTACATATCTCATAAGGCAGGGTTCATCAAATAGTTCAGCATTGGGACGATTTTTTCTTGAGAGGATGATCAGGGGGCCGGAACATAATTACAAATAATTTGTAGACTGCAAATTGACTGCAAGAAGCCCAAACTGATATCATATTTGACTAAAACATAATAATTTCAAACCTTGCTTACATTTGTATATGATTACATACAATATACCTCTCTATTATTTATCTTTGTGCAGCATAAGATTAATCAATCAATCACTCAATGTACATGCAAAAACACAGATACCTGCAGTAGAGCATGCTGGGAAAAAAAGTTAATTTGTTATCATAACTTTAAAAATGTAGTTGATGTGACTTCTCATTGTCCTTCACGATGAAATCGGGGAGGGAACTGCGGATCTGTCTCCGTCCGTCCGTTCGTTCGTACGTCACACGCGATATCTCAGACAGCACTGGCCCGATTTTGACAAAACTTGGGTGAATGACGTTTCAAGCAGACCACCATAGTCCCCGTGCCCAAGGACTCTAAGATAACCTGCCTAAATGACTAACGACCCGTAGCACTGACGTCTGTAGCCATGAAGTGCTTTGAAAGGCTGGTCATGGCTCACATCAACAGCATTATCCCAGAAACCCTAGACCCACTCCAATGTGCATACCGCCCCAACAGATCCACAGATGATGCAATCTCTATTGCACTCCACACTGCCCTTTCCCACCTGGACAAGAGGAACACCTACGTGAGAATGCTATTCATTGACTACAGCTCAGCATTCAACACCATAGTGCCCTCTAAGCTCATCACTAAGCTAAGGATCCTGGGACTAAACACCTCCCTCTGCAACTGGATCCTGGACTTCCTGACGGGCCGCCCCCAGGTGGTAAGGGTAGGTAACAACACATCTGCCACACTGATCCTCAACACGGGGGCCCCTCAGGGGTGCGTGCTCAGTCCCCTCCTGTACTCCCTGTTCACCCATGACTGCATGGCCAGGCACGACTCCAACACCATCATTAAGTTTGCCGACGACACAACAGTGGTAGGCCTGATCACCGACAACGATGAGACAGCCTATAGGGAGGAGGTCAGAGACCTGGCCGTGTGGTGCCAGGACAACAACCTCTCCCTCAACGTGACCAAGACAAAGGAGATGATTGTGGACTACAGGAAAAAAAAGAGGACTGAGCACGCCCCCATTCTCATTGACGGGGCTGTAGTGGAACAGGTTGAGAGCTTCAAGTTCCTTGGTGTCC
This sequence comes from Coregonus lavaretus, assembly GCF_964263955.1. Lineage (NCBI taxonomy): Eukaryota > Metazoa > Chordata > Actinopteri > Salmoniformes > Salmonidae > Coregonus > Coregonus lavaretus. Next base: position 21,499,593 of record NC_140021.1, on the reverse strand, counting down.
ACATCACCAACGAACTATCATGGTCCAAACACACCAAGACAGTCGTGAAGAGGGCACGACAAAGCCTATTCCCCCTCAGGAGACTGAAAAGATTTGGCATGGGTCCTCAGATCCTCAAAAAATTCTACAGCTGCACCATCGAGAGCATCCTGACTGGTTGCATCACCGCCTGGTATGGCAACTGCTTGGCCTCCGACCGCAAGGCACTACAGAGGGTAGTGCGTACGGCCCAGTACATCACTGGGGCCAAGCTTCCTGCCATCCAGGACCTCTATACCAGGCGGTGTCAGAGGAAGGCCCTCAAAATTGTCAAAGACTCCAGCCACCCTAGTCATAGACTCTTCTCTCTGCTACCGCACGGCAAGCGGTACCGGAGTGCCAAGTCTAGGTCCAAAAGACTTCTCAACAGCTTCTACCCCCAAGCCATAAGACTCCTGAACAGCTAATCATGGCTACCCGGACTATTTGCACTGCCCCCCCCACCCCATCCTTTTACGCTGCGGCTACTCTGTTAATTATTTATGCATAGTCACTTTAACTCTACCCCCACATGTACATATTACTTCAACTACCTCAACTAGCCGGTGCCCCCGCACATTGACTCTGCACCGGTACCCCCCTGTATATATAGCCTCCCTACTGTTATTTTATTTTACTTCTGCTCTTTTTTTCTCAACACTTTTTTTGCTGTTGTTTTATTTTTACTTTTTTTGTTAAAAAGAAATGCACTGTTGGTTAAGGGCTGTAAGTAAGCATTTCACTGTAATGTCTGCACCTGTTGTATTCGGCGCATGTGGCCAATAAAATTTGATTTGATTTGATGTGTCTTGCCATCGAGATCTGGCATTTACAAAATTGTACTGATTGTCCTAAGGTGGGAGCTATAGTAATTAACTTAAATTTGTTAGTCACACACAATCTCAATTTGCTCAAGGGGGGCACTGCATCATTCGTGGGGGACGACATGTTTACTGTTGCCTTGTTTAGTATTGAGTCAGTACAACTTAAACATTTGAAGTAATAATGACTTTTCATTGACTGAGTTAAACCTATTTGAGTAGAAAATGTCTTGGGGTTTACAGTGTAGGTGGAGCTGCTTCTTCTTCTGGCTAATGACATCATTACATTACAGCAGCATGCTCGGTTGGGGTCGTCTCACCAATACGGGACATCAGGCAGTTAACCACTATTCTGTACTGTTTATTTATTATGCGGTTTAGTAGAAATATATTATGATTAGATGATGTACTGTGTAGTCAGAAACTTGAGATAAGATGGAGGAGAATCATCTTACCTTGCTGAGCACTGCTGTAACAAATGACTCCTAACAACACTGATTTCAGAAGTAGTTTCAGGTCCATCTGAAAAAAAAAGAAAATGTGTGAGGATACAGTAATAAAGGTGATGGTGAATACTGTGTGTTTGTTTACATTTGTAGTACCATAGACGACATTAGACTTTGAATGTATTTACATTTGTAGTACCATAGAAGATATTAGACTTTGTGAATGTATTTACATTTGTAGTACCATAGAAGATATTAGACTTTGTAAATGTATTTACATTTGTAGTACCATAGAACGAATTAGACTTTGTGAATGTATTTACATTTGTAGTACCATAGAAGATATTAGACTTTGTGAATGTATTTATATTTGTAGTCCCATAGAAGATATTAGACTTTGTGAATGTATTTACATTTGTAGTACCATAGAAGATATTAGACTTTGAATGTATTTACATTTGTAGTCCCATAGAACGCATTAGACTTTGAATGTATTTACATTTGTAGTCCCATCAGGCTTGGTGACCTAATGCATACATTCTTCCTTCCCTTGACAAAAAGGACCAATTAACTGATATAGCCTTAGGGCCCAGAGTTCTTCCTGGTCAGGTGTTCACATGGTCTGGACCCCTATATATTACAGATATAAACAGTATCTGTATTAACTCATGACATGGGCCATTACTCTCATTGTCCCATGTAAGCTGTGGTTCTCTAACGGTCCGTTTAGCCAGGGAAACAGAAAGTGCATTTAGTCTCCCTGTCGTTAAGGAGGGTTGAGCTGGGGACTGAGTGTAAAATGGGGAATGATTCATTGACCTGAGTCGTCAAAGGGTGCGCGTATGTGTGTGTCTGTACTGGATGGGGATCGATATACATGGCAGGAAGACTTTTGAGCCTAGCTGGGCTATTTACAGGAGGGAGGGAGGGAGGGAGGGAGGGATGGGGGGAAGGAGGGTGATGGAGAAGGCGGGAATGAGAGAGAGAGGGAGGAAGGGACAGGGAGGAGAGACTACAGGCTAGTGAAGTAAGAGCCATGTGAGAGGAGGTCGTTTTATTGAATTAGCTCCTGACTGTTATCCTGTGACACACTGAGAATAGCAGACCTCTGCCTCCCTGCCACCAGATCGTTTATTACCTCCCATTATAACCAGGCCTTTTACAGATAGCCTAGAGAGAAATCAGCCTCAATGTTTCTACTCTATTTAGGGGTATAGCTTCAACAGAAGAAATGGGTGAGTGGACAATGCTACTATGCTAATGGAGAGGAGATAAGCACAGCATCCATTATACAATCCCCTAAGGTGGAGAAGGGGGTTGAGTGTGTAACAATGTGGACAATTTACCAGAAACTTCCTGTCTCAGTACAACACACAACTAGGGAGTTGAGTAGGGATGTGTCCCAAATGGCATCCTATTCCTGTTGGGATGCAGACTTGAGCTGGTAGCCTACAGGACAATCCTCTGCATTGTCTCTCTACTGAGGTCCTCCATCCAACACAGAACTGCTAATCACCAGCATGCTGTCCTAACATCAATGCACATGGTTTACATTAAGGCTAGTAGGGCTAGTGATGAGGAAGCTCAAGAGGAATTCTCCCCCATTTTACTGTGGTGGCAACCTGTCATAGGACCGAAATATATACCCCTGGCCTGTCAATGACAGCTAACACTACATAATTACTGCATTGAGGGTGCTGTGCTGTGTGCATCTGTCTGTATTTTGTCGTTTGTATGTGTATGTTTTGTATTGTAAAAAAAGAAAAAGAGTGCTGCTGCATTCTCAGCACTGTACGTGGTGAGAAAGAAGTTCTGGCAGTCAGTACTGTATTGTGTTGAGTGAAGCATTCCTTAGCACCTTGTGTGTGTGTGTGTGTGTGTATCCCATCATGTTCTATATAGAGCCTAACAAGACAGACAGCCTGTCTTCAACCCCCAGATTAGCTCAACTGGACTAGGGCCTCTGACTGGCTGGCTGGCTGGCTGACTGACTGATTGACTGGCTGGCTGACTATAATTCAGTTATTGATGAGTTGTTGACAAAACAAATGTCTTAGAGAAAGAGATTAAGACAGCTAAAAGCTTCGGCAAAGTAGTTAAACTTCACACAACATTTTGTACAAACGGCCCTGCAAACCCTTTGTCCCAGATAGAATAAACATCTCTGGACAGAACCAAAACCACAGCCTCTGTTAGTCCAGCACAGAGTTCCAGGGAGCCATTATATGTGAAACTATGCCTGTAAAATGCCAGCGAGGTGTCAAGTTCAAAAAACAACAGGGCTGCTTCTATTCTATGAAGCTTAGCAGCTAGTGACAGGAATGCGCTTCAAGCCCTCCACTGTCAGAGGGAAAGGGACTAGTGGACAGAACGATATGTAGACCAACACACTTATCCTTATCGAAGATGATAACCGTACACATTATTGCTTTTAAGGAGTTGCATCTTAAAACTCCATAAGTAACTTAATTTAAGAATCGGTATCTTCTGGCTAGATCTTTCACTGGGCAGATATGCAACACAGGGGTCAATGGGATTGAGGGAGGGACTGAGACTAATATGGTAACTTGACTAAACAACCAAACTGCTCAAGTATTTCTGTCCTTTGGGAGTGCAACAAAAATCAGAGATCTCCAGTAAACTTAAACCATGTCCAAAACCAGATATAGATCACTGGTCTGTGGACAGCACAGTGCAGATTCCTTAAAACCATCCGGGTGATAGGATATACTGTCTACTGTCACACACACACACACTGAACCCCCTCCCCCACACATTCACACACACACTTACATACATACCTAAGCTGTGACTAAAGCCAGTGTAGCGTAGAGAGCCTCTCATAAACTCATTGTGGTGTTCAGGAGAGAGGTGGTGAGGTGGTGGTCTGTTTGTGGAGTGTATCATGACTATAAAGGACCTGACCTGAGCTCTCAGGCATTCCTTAGGGACAGGCTCCTATCAGAAGTCAGACCAGGATAGTAGCTGCCTGGTGCCTGTACTTCACTGGGGAAACCAGAGCACTCCCAGCCATGTTCCTGTGCTGAGTAGAGCTGCCATATTTGCCATATTTGGACAGGCACCAGTTTTCATGCCCCATCTCTCCTACCACAACTTCCTTCCCCACCCCCTACCCTTCCCTACTAGTGATGAAAAAAAAAGTCGCTACAGTTACAGTGAGGGAAAAAATTATTTGATTCCCCTGCTGATTTTGTAAGTTTGCCCACTGACAAAGAAATGATCAGTCTATAATTTTAATGGTAGGTTTATTTGAACAGTGAGAGACAGAATAACAACAACAAAAAAATCCAGAAATACGCATGTCAAAAATGTTATAAATTGATTTGCATTTTAATGAGGGAAATAAGTATTTGACCCCCTCTCAATCAGAAAGATTTCTGGCTCCCAGGTGTCTTTTACACAGGTAACGAGCTGAGCAGTGGCGGCTCCTGAAAAAATTCTCAGGGCGGGCAATTTTTCTGATGATTTAGGTGACCTACACACATTTTAAAAAAGATATGTCCAGCAACAACATGAAGACAGGGGCAGCATATAAGTCAATACCAGAAGCATTTATTGACTGATCTCAAAAGTGTTGGCTTACCAGGGTTGGTGGAGCCCTCAGTTTCATCTTTGCCTCGCAAAGCTAACTCAAACACTCCGCAAAACTTCACACACTGGATTAGCCGGCTGAGGATGTGGCGGTTCTTGCTAATGTCGTAGTAAATATATTTGTTATAGTGAATATGGAATATGATATGTTGAGTAAAATGTTGTGCTAAGATCTATTTAGGTCAGGAGCTGGTTATAAGTTCTGTTCCTATCCAATAACAATGGACAAAAGGGTCCTATCTTGTCAGCCTTGTCAGTTTCAGTTCTCCAGTAAACTTGTGATTATCAACACTAACCTCATCGTTGTGGCGGCGGACAGCTAGCCTGTATCCCTCATCCAGTTGAGTGGGAATGTTCACTCTCCCCAAAGCAGACCATCTCAAACAGCTATCCATGTGGGTCTTTGACAGCTCATGTTTCTTAATCTTTCCTGAAAGATGGTGCATGTCCGTTACACACCAGTCGCTGTCCAAGCGGTGCTGTCTGCCGTGCCGCCTTCAGGGTGAAAGAGTAAGCAGGGGGTAGCAGAAGACTGCATTAGCTATATCGCAGCCTGCTAGCCAGGTTTTTCGTTCGTACCAATTTTTGGAAAATCCTCGGGTGTAGGACTTCCCCCCTTTAGTAGAAACCTGTTGAATTATTAAATTTGGTCTGGGAGGTCCTAATTGTTTCGTTGCCAATTTATCTTCATTTGTTCGCCGACAAAAAGGAACTTCTTTCAAAGACACAATCGAGTTGCACTGAAGCCTAGCCATTTTGATAGTAGTAGTGAATTGATTGACGCTGCTACCCGCTCTTTTCTTAGTTACGTTCATGGTTATGTTACGTATGACGAAAGCGCGTAAGTGCAAGCCCTCAGAAACCCATAGAGATTGTATTGAAAGCTCTGATATTTGAAAAAAATAGATTTTACATGGGAGTCTATGACAGACTTCTGGGCGATTTTCAACCTGACTGAAATCGCCCCAAAAGGGGGGGGGGCCATTTGAAGCACGACTTTAGCCTGATTGGACATTTAGTGGCACTGTGGCAGATCAGACGTCTAGATTACAACACTGATAACTACTGTTGCCGTGATATAATTGATTAGAAAAAAAATCCCTTCCTTTTCCCGTTTGGCAGTGCGTCGCCCATATCGCCCTATTGAACACACCGCCCCTGGAGCTGAGATTAGGAGCACACTCTTAAAGGGAGTGCTCCTAATCTCAGTTTGTTACCTGTATAAAAGACACCTGTCCACAGAAGCAATCAATCAATCAGATTCCAAACTCCACCATGGCCAAGACCAAAGAGCTCTCCAAGGATGTCAGGGACAAGATTGTAGACCTACACAAGGCTGGAATGGGCTACAAGACCATCGCCAAGCAGCTTGGTGAGAAGATGACAACAGTTGGTGCGATTATTCGCAAATGGAAGAAACACAAAAGAACTGTCAATCTCCCTTGGCCTGGGGCTCCATGCAAGATCTCACCTCGTAGAGTTGCAATGATCATGAGAACGGTGAGGAATCAGCCCAGAACTACACGGGAGGATCTTGTCAATGATCTCAAGGCAGCTGGGACCATAGTCACCAAGAAAACAATTGGTAACACACTACGCCGTGAAGGACTGAAATCCTGCAGCGCCCGCAAGGTCCCCCTGCTCAAGAAAGCACATATACAGGGCCGTTTGAATAATAATAATAATAATAATAATATGCCATTTAGCAGACGCTTTTATCCAAAGCGACTTACAGTCATGCGTGCATACATTTTTTTTGTGTATGGGTGGTCCCGGGGATCGAACCCACTACCTTGGCGTTACAAGCGCCGTGCTCTACCAGCTGAGCTACAGAGGACCACATATACAGGCCCGTTTGAAGTTTGCCAATGAACATCTGAATGATTCAGAGGAGAACTGGGTGAAAGTGTTGTGGTCAGATGAGACCAAAATCTAGCTCTTTGGCATCAACTCAACTCGTCGTGTTTGGAGGAGGAAGAATGCTGCCTGAAAATGGGTCGTGGATGGGTATTCCAGCATGACAATGACCCAAAACACACGGCCAAGGCAACAAAGGAGTGGCTCAAGAAGAGCACATTAAGGTCCTGGAGTGGCCTAGCCAGTCTCCAGACCTTAATCCCATAGAAAATCTGTGGAGGGAGCTGAAGGTTCGAGTTGCCAAACGTCAGCCTCGAAACCTTAATGACTTGGAGAAGATCTGCAAAGAGTAGTGGAACAAAATCCCTCCTGAGATGTGTGCAAACCTGGTGGCCAACTACAAGAAACGTCTGACCTCTGTGATTGCCAACAAGGGTTTTGCCACCAAGTACTAAGTCATGTTTTGCAGAGGGGTCAAATACTTATTTCCCTCATTAAAATGCAAATCAATTTATAACATTTTTGACATGCGTTTTTTTGGATTCTTTTGTTGTTATTCTGTCTCTCACTGTTCAAATAAACCTACCATTAAAATTATAGACTGATAATGTCTTTGTCAGTGGGCAAACTTACAAAATCAGCAGGGGATCAAATACTTTTTTCCCTCACTGTACATATCGGGATATTATTTTTGACGATATATCGTATTGTTTTGACAAAATTGCAATATTGTTTTTGAGTTAGTTGGCTGTACCTGCACCAAAACTCCAATTTTGTCTTCAGCACTTTTATTTCCATGATGATGTATTCTCTCTGCAGCAGACATATGGGGAGCAATAAAATCACAGTATTGAATCGCAATACATACATATCATATCGCCTCCATACCTCCATACCTCCATACCTCCATACTCAACTGGCAGACCGCGGACCGGATCTGGACCCAGAACGGGGTCAATACGGACCGCAGGACCCCTCCCCCCCAAATAAAATAAAAAACTATCATATAAACACACATAAGACATGGAAGAATGCATAGAATTGCAGGAAATTAACTTTAAAACAGCAAAAACAACTCTGCCCCCTGCAAAATGTGTAGAATTGTGAGAAAAATCCTTTAAAACTGCAACATTTTATCTCCGTCAACTTGAACAGTTTGGGGTCGCATGGGTTGTGAGGTGGGGGTTTGTTACTGCGCTAATAAATAATATTATCAATCCGGACCTTTGCCACCTAGGAAATGTGTGTGAACGGACCTTCTCAAATAGTACTTGAGTACCCCTGTCATATCGGCACCTGAGTATCGTATCGTGAGGTCCCTGGCAATCCCCAACCTTACCCCCTACCTAATAATTTCCCATGATAACCACCCATTTCCTTCTAAAAACACATAGCCCACTCTCAACACTCTTCCTGTTTTTTATTGAGCTGTCCTCTTGGCCTGATCTCCATTATAAAAGAGGTCTTCTGACCTCAATAGGACTTCCTGAATACATAAAGGTTAAATAAATAAAAATGTAGACCAACTCTGTATAAAGTCAGAGGGGTTAAACACAATCTCTTCCTGTCTAGTGTAGATTGTTTAAAACGGCTGAGCATCAGATTCAGATTGAGTTACACTCGCAGGTCTTATTCACGACTGAGTGAGTGGCTTTATTTGGCGGCTCCCTTCGTTTAGAAATATCTACACGTCAGCAAATGCTTCCTAGGAGCAGCAGCAACAGTAATATTAGAATCACAAACGCTAAGCTAGCTGCTTTTCTGGGTAAAGCAGAGAGAGAACTTGGCAGTACTCCACTATGACAGTGCTCCAGAGAGAGAGAGAGAGAGAGAGGTTGCGTCCCAAATGGCACCCTATTCCCTATATAGTGCACTACTTTTGACCAGAGCTCTGGTCAAAAGTAGTGCACTATATAGGGAATATAGTGCCATTTGGGAAGCATTTAGAGACTAGCGTTGGGCTTTCCTCATTCTCCTGTTGTGAAAATAGGGAATGGAAAAGGAAAAAACACTCTGGTTTACTACAGTCGCAGACCCCTGACGAACAGGAAATGCATCTCAACTGAAATGACACTGAAAACAGCTAAAATATAAATCAGTTGCAAGATTAGTCATTTCTCTCCCACTCTCCTTCTTGTTCTCTTTATGACTCTCTCTCTACCCCCCCTCTCTCTCTACCCCCCCCCCCCTCTCTCTCTCTCTTACCACCCACACAATCGCTCCATTTACTCCCTACTCATGAGCCAGGTTTAAACCACAACCATGACATCATATATATAGGGAGTGAGCGTGAAACATGGCCAGCCCTAAGCCTTGACACGTATTGGCTGCCCCACAGATACTGGAGGAGAATATCAAACAGTGTCTGTGTCTTTCACTCTCCTCTATCCTCCTCCCCCATCTTGACCTCTCATGACAGACAAAAGCAATGAATCAAGATCATGTCCTCTGAGTAGGAGAGGCTGAGCTGAGATGATCCCGATAATATCCTTGCCGTCCCAGACTCCCAGCATGCTCTGAGAGCCCCTGTAGATCCTACTAATGAGGATTTTTCAGTCACAGAATAGAATAGAACAGAAAACAATAGAACAGAATGTACTGTAGAAACCTTCACTGCTGTTGACCAGAGAGACTGGAAGCTCAGTCAATGTTTGAAAGCTGACACCCGGTGCAATTGCCAGGAAGTCTTAAAAATAACACTTTTAGAAGAACATTAACCTGAAGGTACTTGTGCTCCCCGCAGTACTTCAGAAAATCAATAGCACTTACACCTTTCTAGTGCCTTTTCAATTAAGCCTCTTTCTTATTTTTTCCCTTCAAAATAAACTACAAAACATGTATTATTCTAAAACCACGGGTCCCCATATGAAATGACCATTAGGCCTATAAAAAGGGCTACTAGGCCCAAAAAAAGATCAAGAACCTAAAACATCTGGAGCAGGGCCAAGTTCACACTACTATTCACGGCTCTGTCACTGTGTTGAAAATAGCAGGGCAGTGTTAACTATTTCTGACTCACCCACCTGGTTTTAACACTTAGATAATAATCAACCCTCTCACAGACTAGGCCTATGAGCGTTATTCAGGCAAGGGGGAAGAGAGAGACATTTAATATGAATCTTAGCTAACGGCCACCAATCACTTCCATACAAAATATTTTATAGTAGTGAGTCTCTTTCCTGTTGCACACCCACGACCCCAGATTCCCCCCAAGAACAGCTGAGCTATGATATTAATATAATAGGGGAGATGAATACTATAAGCCTGGGGGCTTGCTCTCTGGGCTGGAGGTCAGACCAGCAGCAGCAGCAGTAGTAGTCAGACCTGAGTTCAAATACTATTTGAAATTATTGAAATACTATTCTATTGGTCAATTAAGCCAGGCAAGCTCATTCAAGCATATTAAAAGTGATTTCAAATAGTATTTGAACCCAGGTCTGGCAGGAGCACTGTGAGCCGTCTCCCTCTGCCTTGGTTTGCTGAGTTGGCCCTTCTTTTGTTGGAACACAGGAAGCTCATCTCAATCACACAGGAAGCTGGCTGGCGTGCTGCCTGGCAAAGGGCCAAATCCCCCTTTAAGGCCGGTACATAATGATGAGATACAACAGCAGGGAGGCCAGCCTCTGTGGACGCTGGAGAGGAGAGTAGCAGGCCAGGGAAGCTAGTACACACACACACACACACATACACATACACATACACATACATACTGTGACGTCACGAGAGGCTACACAGCTTTCAGCGGGATTGCTCAAGTAGTGCAAGGAGACAAGGTTCAAACCAAACAAGGATTTTATTAAAGGTCTTGGGAAATTAACGAAAATATAACCAAATTCTGTTCTCTTGTGGCTCTTTAAGGGTTAACATTTCAGGGATGTCTCTTCCACATCCAAAATCATAGTTCTCACTCGCTCAGATAACTTTTCCCCAGCCTTACTGTAGTCCACGTTGCAGCTAGTGGCCACCCCAGCAAAAAGTCCTTCCAAATGTCTCTCACGTATTTCCACAGGTGCATATATCCAACGGTGAGTATTTCCCAAAGGTAAGTATCTCCAAATCCTTATATCCCTCATGGAAGTGGACGTGCAGCACTCTTGTCCTCCAGAGAGCCCAGGTTGGAGACTGTGTTACTTCACAACCCCCCACACACTCCCTCAGTGTGTCTCTTCCCTTCCCAAACCTTCAGCTCATCAGCTCCTCATTTGTTTCAGCTGCGTGGGAAGATTGGCCATAGAGGGGTGGAGTTCCCGACCATACCAGCAGATGGAGCCATAGCTGTCTGGGTTTGCAGCCACCTCAGGGGGATGTAACGTCCCTCCAGGACACAGCCTCTCGTGACATCACAATACACATACATACATACACTGTGGAAGATTTAGGCTGGAGAGGAGAGAGCCTCAGTAGCGGCTGAGTAGCAGAGGAGACACAGCCAACAGCTGGAGGGGAGATGACTCTCATTCATGGTGACTCCTATGGTATTCGACACCATATGAGTTAACAGCTATGTATTAGGGTTATACAGTTGAAGTCGGAAGTTTACATACACCTTAGCCAAATACATTTAAACTCAGTTTTTCACAATTCCTGACATTTAATCCTAGTAAAAAATTCCCTGTCTTAGGTCAGTTAGGATCACCACTTTATTTTAAGAATGTGAAATGTCAGAATAATAGTAGAGAATGATTTATTTCAGCTTTTATTTCTTTCATCACATTCCCAGTGGGTCAGAAGTTTACATACACTCAATTAGTATTTGGTAGCATTGCCTTTAAATTGTTAAACTTGGGTCAAAGGTTTCAGGTAGCCTTCCACAAGCTTCCCACAATAAGTTGGGTGAATTTTGGCCCATTCCTCCTGACAGAGCTGGTGTAACGGAGTCAGGTTTGTAGGCCTCCTTGCTCGCACACGCTTTTTCAGTTCTGCCCACAAATGTTCTATAGGATTGATGTCAGGGCTTTGTGATGGCCACTCCAATACCTTGACTTTGTTGTCCTTAAGCCATTTCGCCACAACTTTGGAAGTATGCTTGGGGTCATTGTCCATTTGGAAGAACCATTTGCGACCAAGCTTTAACTTCCTGACTGATGTCTTGAGATGTTGCTTCAATATATCCACATAATTTTCCTTCCTCATGATGCCATCTATTTTGTGAAGTGCACCAGTCCCTCCTGCAGCAAAGCACCCCCACAGCATGATGCTGCCACCCCCGTGCTTCACGGTTGGGATGGTGTTCTTTGGCTTGCAAGCCACCCCATTTTACCTCCAAACATAACGATGGTCATTATGGCCAAACAGTTATATTTTTGTTTCATCAGACCAGAGGACATTTCTCCAAAAAGTACGATCTTTGTCCCCATGTGCAGTTGCAAACCGTAGTCTGGCTTTTTTATGGCGGTTTTGGAGCAGTGGCTTCCTCCTTGCTGAGCGGCCTTTCAGGTTATGTCGATATAGGACTCGTTTTACTGTGGATATAGATACTTTTGTACCTATTTCCTCCAGCATCTTCACAAGGTCCTTTGCTGTTGTTCTGGGATTGATTTGCACTTTTCGCACCAAAGTACGTTAATCTCTAGGAGACAGAACGCGTCTCCTTCCTGAGCGGTATGACAGCTGCGTGGTCCCATGGTGTTTATACTTGCGTACTATTGTTTGTACAGATGAACGTGGTACCTTCAGGCGTTTGGAAATTGCTCCCAAGGATGAACCAGACTTGTGGAGGTCTACCATTTTTTTTCTGAGTTCTTGGCTGATTTCTTTTGATTTTCCCATGATGTCAAGCAAAGAGTCACTGAATTTGAAGGTAGGCCTTGAAATACATCCACAGGTACACCTCCAATTGACTCAAATTATGTCAATTACCCTATCAGAAGCTTCTAAAGCCATGACATCATTTTCTGGAATTTTCCAAGCTGTTTAAAGGCACAGTCAACTTAGTGTATGTAAACTTTTGACCCCCCTGGAATTGTGATACAGTGAATTATAAGTGAAATAATCTGTCTGTAAACAATTGTTGGAAAAATTACTTGTGTCATGCACAAAGCAGATGTCCTAACCGACTTGCCAAAACTATAGTTTGTTAACAAGAAATTTGTGAAGTGGTTGAAAAACTAGTTTTAATGACTCCAACCTAAGTGTATGTAAACTTCCTACTTCAACTGTAGGAGAGAGAGCCTCGGAGGAAGGGAGGCCAGGGGAGCCAGTAAAGCAACCTGATTGTCTATGTGGATTGATTGTGTCTGACCTGCTCCTTTAATTCTATCCACCCCCAATCATTTAAGGTCTGGGAAAACACAGCAATATCGCAACACGCATATTCATAGCTACCACAACCAACCAGTGCTTATCTTTAATGGATAATAGGGGCGGAAATTAATGTAAAGCCCCTCAGTAAGAATAAATCATTTGGGTAGCTAGTAGAAACAATTTGGATAGTTAGTAGATAATAATTTGGGTAGCTAGTAGAAACAATTTGGATAGTTAGTTGATAATAATTTGGGTAGCTAGTAGAAACAATTTGGATAGTTAGTAGATAATAATTTGGGTAGCTAGTAGAAACAATTTGGATAGTTAGTAGATAATCATTTGGGTAGCTAGTAGAAACAATTTGGATAGTTAGTAGATCATCATTTGGGTAGCTAGTAGAAACATCACAGTGAAAAGATGACCATTAAACAAGTAAATATTTACAGTGAGAAATGATTGATCAGGTTCTCAGAACCTTGGTGTTAGAGCAGGATCAACACAGACGCTCAGGGCTTAAAGAGGTCCCTCAGCCTGCTGTAGGAAAGCCTGCTAGCTGCCCACTACCGTGTTCCCAGTTGAGCTACGGACTAATTTACTAAAGCTGTCTATTACCAGTAATAATAGAAGTTCTGTGTGACGTAAGCCTTTGAGAGCAAAGATACTTTCACTAAGGGCATTGCGATGTTTCCATTGAGTACACAAACAAATGAACAGAGAACAAAACAGTCAAGCTGTTCAACAGAAGCTAACATGCCAAAAGTCATAGGCCTACAGAACACAGCCCATAGCCCATGTGACAACTCAACTCACTTTATTAGGTCTAGGTTTAGATCTTACTATTTGGCTTTCTCCTGACAGCCAAGTCAAAGTAGTGTTCTAATCGGGCTTGAAATACTACAGTCATCAGCTTGTTAGGGTCAGCTGTGGACACCTTTAGGCCGTTTAACGCTGTGAAATTGGCATTTTAATGACGTTCAGATGTCTCCCATTAGGCTACAGGCTCAACACTTGAACAAGAGGGCCTCCATTTCTGCATCTAACAGCAGGGTGAAATCTCTGCAGGCAGAAAACAGTAAGCACTCATTACTACACTACTTTCTCCAGGGATTGTTGGAGAAATAAGGTCATTTCCATGTAAAAGGACCCATGAGCACCAACGTGAAGGTCATTGGAGCATGTCAAATTGGGTGTCAAATGAAGCTGGTGGAACAGGGGTCTTAGAAAACATCTACCAGAAAAAGTCTTAAAATTGTATTAGAAATACATCAACACACAAAAATATTGAAAAAGAGACCTCTGCCAACTAACATCAATACTTATATTTAAGTGGATAATTTTTTCTGCCTTCTGTACGTTTAATAAACATTGCCTTGTGCCTTGAAATTCCGTTACCAAAAACCAACATACAGTATCTTTAAGATATTTTCTATTTTCATGAAGAGGGATGATAATGAAAGTTCACATAAGTAAGAAGTAAAGGTAGACCTATCAAATAGTTATTGTGTTTTTACTGCTATCAATATTCTTTATGAATTTATAAGTGATTCAAACTCGAAATTCGGTAACAGAATTTCTGCAATTGAATTGGCTACAATGGGAAATCATAGTAGTTACAAACCACAGTTGGGTTCACAAGTTTGGACAGCACAGTACAGTACAGCACAGTACAGTACGGACCAACCAAATGTGGTCTTGTTTGGGTTCAGAGCTCATTAAAATAATAGCCAGTGTGTAGAATAATACCCAAATATACAAAGCAGGATATTGCATATTTCTACCTTTGTGTACCTATTTAGAATACATCCCCATGAAGAGAATGACATTCATATCCATCATTTTGCATTTCTGTGTAGTACAGATCAGGGACCCATGATGAAATTCCATTACTGCAATTAATTTACCGGGTGTAAATCCACTTCACTGTTCAATATTTTTTTTAAGTCAATGTGTCATGTCATAGCTGACACTCCATTCTTTCTGCAGACATCGTTGAATCTTATTCAAAAAATTATTTGGTTACAGTCTTGTCCCATCGCTGCAACTCCCGTACGGACTCGGGAGAGGCGAAGGTCGAGAGCCATGTGTCCTCCGAAACACGACCCTGCCCAGCCTCACTGCTTCTTGACACACTGCTCGCTTAACCCGGAAGCCAGCCGCACCAACGTGACGGAGGAAACACCGTACAGCTGGTGACCGAAGTCAGCGTGCATGCGCCCGGCCCACCACAAGGAGTCGCTAGAGCGCGATGGGACAAAGACATCCCAGCCAGCCAAACGCTGGACCAATTGTGCGCCGCCTCATGGGTCTCCCGGTCGCGGCCGGCTGCAACACAGCCTGGGATCGAACCTGGGTCTGTAGTGACGCCTCAAGCACTGCGATGCAGTGCCTTAGACCGCTGCGACACTAGGGAGGCCCCATCTTGAATTTGAATTCAGAGCAGATATTTAACAGAGTTTTTGGAAATGTGTTTAAAGTAGTCCTTGTGCATAGAGCTGTATGGTGTGTTCAACTTTGAAATCAATGGTTTTTGTTTGGCATACATTTTAAGTGAAAAATCTGAGTCTCAGTGCAATTCCGTTACCGTCGAATTGCCCATAACTGTCTACTTCCATTGCAAGACAATGTGTTATTTTTTTCAGAAGCTGTAATTTAATGTTGTGTTGGGTTTTGTAATCATCTAACTTGCCTAACAACGCATTGATATTTCTTTCATGTTTTGTCTTATTAATGCAAATGAAAAGCTAGCATTTGTACGGGGGAAAAGCCATGTTGAACAGAACTGCATTGTATCCCCTAGCCTACAACATTTACATTTCTGGGCTATATGCTAAATTAAAATATGCTGTCATTTAAGTCCTGCTGTCACATAAAATACATTGCCTTATATAAATGAACAGACATTGTTTATGGAATGGTTTATGAGAAGCACATTTATTAATTGTATTGATGTGTGGTTAGTTGTGTTCTTTGATATGTGATTGTTGATCACCTGTGAAGAAGAGAAACATGTATTAGAGGTTAAATTTGGAGCGTCTGCAATTGGTTTGGCACCAAAATCTTTTGTCTGTCTCTCGATAATATAGCTCTTTCTGGCCATGCATTTAGTGATTAAAAGTAACATGTACAATGTGATATTATTTACTAAATAAAACGTGAAGGTAGATCGTCAGAAATGTGTATGATTACGTTGTATTCCTTGTTTATTGTCCATTTCCTGTTACAGTTTTCACCGGCAAACGGTGGGTGCGTTCAAGAGCGCAAGGCTTATTTAGTGTGCTAGTATAGCGGAAGTAGCACATCCTGGGAGGGACATGTATGCTCATTTCCCTAAAACTGTTTTTAGACTTGGACGTGGAGTTGCCATGAAATCACATAGTGCCTCTGAGTCTGAGGGGAGAGGGGAGTGGGGAGTGGGAGGGCAACCCTCTATATAAACTACTGAAGGGGTCTAACCAAAACCCAAAGACCTACCTGCAATTTCAACTTAAAGAATGACAATTCCCACCCCAACAACAGAGACTTTTGAAAGACTGAAATTGAATCCGAAATAGGCTTGACCATAGAGATCCTGTAATTCATGACGATTTATGTAATCCTATGTGCTTAACACAGTAATAAATTACTATAATGTATACATTGCTTTATTTCATTCATATACATTGCAATAGAGCACATTTTATTCCTAACATCAACACAAGATGATTTCATAATGTAATAATCTTGTAATAATCAGGATGAGAGCTAATTATGAGCTCTAATTTTTCCACTCTCACACGGTTGAGGAAAGTCCTTAGGGAATTCCATGATGTATTAGTTAGAGCAGACAGTGATTTACTGACAAACAAAACCTGATAACCACACTGTGATCATCTGTTGCCTCTCTTTGTTAAGGACTCATACTACTCCTTGTTGTGTGTCAGGGTAACATAATGGTTGTAACAGGCAGTCATTGTACTACTTGCTTTCAAATCTCCCCGTTCAGCACAAACAATGTGTTTGAGTAACAGCCGATTCATCACATCTGCCTCAGAGGGACAGGAGAACACATATGGTCTGTGTCAGACACACTCAGACACACTAAGAAACATCACATGTCCCCCAGAACGGCAGGGCGGGGTCTCCTGTCAATCAGACGAGAAGCCAGCCCTCCAACAGCTGATATATGGGGTTGGAGATCACATCCATTCAGCTGGTAGCTCCCCAGCATACCGTCTCCTACCTCCTAACACACACACACAGACGCATGCACGCACACACACAAACAAACACACGCTCGCGCAAATACACACCCGTCGTCTCCTCTTCTCCCTCAATTAGCCCTACCCCCTTCTCCTCCTCCCTCCTTCCACTCTCCCTCCATCCCTCCCTAAATTCCTCCCCACAACTCCATTCCCTTAATTCAACTCTAGTAACACTGAGAAGTCAGCTCGACTCGGACGTCCGTATTTACAAGGTTAAAGAAAACACACACGCATCACATCTTCCCTGAGACTTCCCTGAGAATAAATGGAGGACTTCTTCTGGGGGACGACTTCTGCTGTGTACATCTGTTCTCCTTGGATATTGACATTATAAAGGGCAAATGATGTCTGCAAGCCAGACGCTCCTGTGTTTGTGAGCAGACGGGATTGGTGGGCGATCAAATAAAATGACACTGACTTTATCAGCTGCGTGTCTTTAGTCCATAGCATCCTTGTTGTCAATTTCACACAGACCTACTAGTATAAGACTACAAGGAGCTGACTTCTTCATCCCTCAACTGTGACCAATTATAGTGTACAGTCGTGGTCAAACGTTTTGAGAATGACACAAATACAAATTTTCACAAAGTCTGCTGCCTCAGTTTTGATGATGGCAATTTGCATATATACTCCAGAATGTCATGAAGAGTGATCAGATGAATTGCAATTAATTGCAAAGTCCCTCTTTGCCATGAAAATGAACTTAATCCCCAAAAAACATTTCCACTGCATTTCAGCCCTGCCACAAAAGGACAAGCTGCCATCATGTCAGTGATTCTCTCGTTAACACAGGTGAGAGTGTTGACGAGGACAAGGCTGGAGATCACTCTGTCATGCTGATTGAGTTAGAATAACAGACTGGAAGCTTTAAAAGGAGGGTGGTGCTTGAAATCATTGTTCTTCCTCTGTTAACCATGGTTACCTGCAAGGTAACACGTGCCGTCTACATTGCTTTGCACAAAAAGGGCTTCACAGGCAAGGATATTGCTGCTAGTAAGAATGCACCTAAATCAACCATTTATCGGATCATCAAGAACTTCAAGGAGAGAGGTTCAATTGTTGTGAAGAAGGCGTCAGGGCGCCCAAGAAAGTCCAGCAAGCACCAGGACCGTCTCCTAAAGTTGATTCAGCTGCGGGATCGGGGCACCACCAGTGCAGAGCTTGCTCAGGAATGGCAGCATGCAGGTGTGAGTGCATCTGCACGCAGAGTGAGGCAAATACTTTTGGAGGATAGCCTGGTGTCAAGAAGGGCAGCAAAGAAGCCACTTCTCTCCAGGAAAAACATCAGGGACAAACTGATATTCTGCAAAAGGTACAGGGATTGTACTGCTGAGGACTGGGGTAAAGTCATTATCTCTGATGAATCCCCTTTCCGATTGTTTGGGGCATCCGGAAAACACCTTGTCCAGAGAAGACAAGGTGAGCGCTACCATCAGTCCTGTGTCATGTCAACAGTAAAGCATCCTGAGACCATTCATGTGTGGGGTTGCTTCTCAGCCAAGGGAGTGGGCTCACTCACAATTTTGCCTAAGAACACAGCCATGAATAAAGAATGGTACCAACACATCCTCCGAGAGCAACTTCTCCCAACCATCCAAGAACAGTTTGGTGACGACCAATGCCTTTTCCAGCATGATGGAGAACCTTGCCATAAGGCAAAAGTGATAACTAAGTGGCTCGGGGAACAAAACATCGACATTTTGGGTCCATGGCCAGGAAACTCCCCAGACCTTAATCCCATTGAGAACTTGTGGTTGATCCTGAAGAGGCGGGTGGACAAACAAAAACCCACAAATTCTGACAAACTCCAAGCATTGATTATGCAGGAATGGGCTGCCATCAGTCAGGATGTGGCCCAGAAGTTAATTGACAGCATGCCAGGGCGGATTGCAGAGGTCTTGAAAAAGAAGGGTCAACACTGCAAATATTGACTCTTTGCATAAACTTAATGTAATTGTCAATGAAAGCCTTTGACACTTATGGAATGCTTGTAATTATACTTCAGTATACCATAGTAACATCTGACAAAAATATCTCATAACACTGAAGCAGCGAACTTTGTGAAGACCAATACTTTTGTCATTCTCAAAACTTTTGACCACGACTTTATATTATCTATTATTGACCTGTGGTCCTGGTGTGGACCCCACTGTAGTGCCCCAAGCAAGGTAACCTATGCAATGCGTCTACAAAAACAGCAAACATCAACATTACAGGAAACATGACGATTACATATTTCTTGTTGAACAGAAAACAAAAGGCAAAATCGTCAGATGAAATGAAGTTTGGAACACTATTTAAAAACAATATCTTGTCCCAAACCATATTTATCTGTACTAGCGTTTATGAAGATTCAACCTTTCCATCAACGCCCAAAAAGAAAACAGATTCAGATCCATCTGGAACAAATATTCCCTCTCCTCTCCACTTAAAATATTTATTCTGGTCCAAGTTCGAAGACTGCCAAGTTCCTACTGTCTCTGTCTGTGAAAAACTAGGAATCTGGATAAGGGTCAGTTCGAAATTTACTGGGGTGGGGGTGGGTACAAAATAGGGCAGGGTTGTATAAAGAGGGCAGAGTGACAAAACATTTATATGTATTGTCATTTAGCAGACACTCTTACCCAGAGCGATTTAGGGTTAAGTGCCTTGTTCAAGGGCACATCAACAGATTATTTTCTCCTTGTTGGCTACTGGCCCAACGCTCTAACCGCTAGGCTACCTGCCGCCCTACCACAATACTGGTGGGTGGATCATTTGTCCAGATCCGCAATAGCTAACTAGCAATCATACCACACATAAAAGCATTCAAAGCTGCATCAATTTTCTATACGAATCCACAACAACAAATAGGAATAGCTGATAGGCAGCGGAGAGGCCAGGTGCATCATTGCACATGAAAGAACAGTGAAGACATGAGACACGGAGCTCAAAAAGCGCCCCCCTATTGATCTTGTTTAGGGACAATACAATTATCCTACTTAGACTAGCCTACAACATCACAATGCAATGCATAACTGCATTATTGTTTTCAAGTGAGTACAGAATTGTACTCTAGACTGCAGTGAAAATGTCTGTTGGATAATGGAGTAAAGGTCCTGTGATTTGAATGTTTCTTTCCTTTTGGATCAGTTGTGGGTCTACTTTTGACAGTTTATAAGGTCTAGAAAGGCAGAGTATGAGACCAGTCTGGCTGTATTTTTACATCTGATACTGAGATACGCTGTCTGTTGCAGATCATCATTATCCCACGTCTTCCTATAACAACCTGGCCACATATCCCAGCAGGCCCAGTTACTCAGGAAAGCTTAACGCGCGCTCTGCCTCCTCTCCAATCCGAGCGGCTATTCCTTGCGCACCTAGAATGCTTCAATATCGCCTAAATATTTGTCATTTAACTTTTAAAATGTATTAACTTTTATGTGGCATAAACACAACCAATCACAATGTTTTAATCTGATTAGGGTACTTCAAAAGTCTCCTGTATGCGCACATTTGTCCAAAATATAATTCCAGCATCCTCAAAATGGCGTGACATTAACCAGGTTTTAATCCAACCTTTTTATGAGAGTAAAGTACACGTCGGATAAATTTTAGGGACAAAAATGTAGACTAAACAAAATACGCTAAACAAGGTTGGCTCTTTTTGTGTCTGTAAAATGAATTATGCGAGAAATAGCGGTGGAAGCGCTTTTATGCACAAATATTGATATAATATCCATCATATCGAAGTAAACTTGGAGTCACACGATGATATGTTGTTTGGTCCACTACGACTCGGGTAAGCATGCAATTTATTAGGCTACAGATGAAATAAATTATGATGAACTTCACAGGGTCGTGAAAGAACATGGTGATGATGTTCCTTTCAATAAATATCGAGGATCTTATTCTGGTGACATGAGGATCGATGCTTGGATGCCATTTGACAAATAAGAATAATCTAACACTTTAGTCCATAATAATATCATCATGTAGGCTATACCCGCATTGTATCTGTGAGCTGTTGGCTAGAGTGCACGTGCCAATACCAGAGTGGGCACATTCGCTATACCTACGCAACATTTTTTTGTGACAAAACAATCAGTAGGCCTAGAGTTGAAAATGTGATGGAAACCCATTGAACTTATTTTATTTTATGTGCACTATGTATTTACGCATATAATTTTATCCGCAACAAGTCAATAAGATGGAAACACAACTCTGATGGGAAAATGTGCATATTGTTTTTATGCAGATTTGAGAATATTTGCATGAAAATCTGTCGCCAATAGCTAAAGACACCCTAAAGACTCTGGCAAGTGTGCTAGTCCAGTGTCACTTTGATTATGCCTGTACATCATGGTTCACCAGCAGCCCCAAACGTCTAAAGAATAAGCTACAAACCAGCCAAAACAAGCTTGTAAGAATTGTTCTTAAACTTCCCGCTCATACTCATCTGGAGGTCGAGCATTTTAAGCAGCTAGGCTATCTGTGGAAAAAACGAGTAGCATTAATTAAACTTGGTCTGGTCCACAGAATTATCACAGACTCAGCCCCCAGGTACCTATCCAACTATTTTTCATTTGTTAAAGATGTCCACCATCATAATACCAGAGCCAGAGACTCTAATATTCACTGTTTTAAATATAACAATCTATCTGGTAAGAACACATTTTTATAGCCCGGCGCTGTTGAGTGGAACAAACTACCACAGCAACTAAAAGCCATACCAACCATAACCACTTTTAAAAAGAATGTCAAAAGCTGGCTAATGTGTGAACAGTATAACCTATTTTTGTCTGTATCTCTGTAATGTGTCTGTATCTGTGTAATTGTATGTGTATTTATGTAAAAAAATTAAATTGGGACCACAATGGAAATAAGTCCCCGGCTTTATTGTGCAATCCCGGTCACTTTTAAAATCTTTGTTCTGAATGTACACTACCGGTCAAAAGTTTTAGAACACCTACTCATTCAAGGGTTTTTCTTTATATTTACTATTTTCCACATTGTAGAATAATAGTGAAGACATCAAAACTATGAAATAACACATATGGAATCATGTAGTAACCAAAAAAGTGTTAAACAAATCAAAATATATTTTACATTTGAGATTCTTCAAATAGCCACCCTTTGCTTTGATGACAGCTTTGCACACTCTTGGCATTCTCTCAACCAGCTTCACCTGGAATGCTTTTCCAACAGTCTTGAAGGAGTTCCCACATATGCTGAGCACTTGTTGGCTGTTTGCGTGGCAGTTTTGAATGTGGGTCAAAAGGGAAATCAAAGTATTATTATTATTTTTTTTTAAATCGCCCCTGCCTGCTGTGTACAGGAATCCTCTTTGCTAGCTAGAGGGAGCGGCACCGGTAGACAGTGTCCTTCACTTCCGCCTACCGAACACCTGCCCTCACCGCCGTTAACTAAACTGCAGGAAAACAGTGCCCGACAGGAAGCGGGAGGCTGGAGTACAGCAAGCGGGAGTTAGCACACAGTGTAGAAAGTGGTGACGCTCTAGAAGGGGCTGTGCTGTGTGTGTAGGCTACTACTGTGAGTGTGAGCAAGTGACACGGAGAAGGGAGGGAGAGACAGCAAACAACCAAGCCGACTCACGCTATAGTAGAATAATAGCTGCCATAGCTAGGTTATCATCCGATATGATACGTAGTACCTGTCTTGACTGCATCAAACTGGGAGAAGCTAGTTAAGCTAGTTAGCTAGCTAGGCTAATTGAGGCTACATGCACTTTCTCTTCCTACACATTTACAAACAACAACAACTCCATTCAGAATATTAAGTAGAAGCCTACCTGTTGGCTCTTGGTCGTTGTAGCCTCTCCTCCTCCTTTAATTTATAATTCCATCATTTTAATTCCATATTCCATTGATTAGATATCTCCTAACTTTTTCCACACACAGCGGCTCTATGACTGTAGCCTATTGCCGCTTTGATGACTTATGATTGGCCAACAACAAGCTACATGCGCCACTCTCCTGAAAAGCAAGAGCAGCAGCATAATGATACAATTTCTCTCTCTCTCGCTTAGCAATGGTCATTCTGAGTCTTTTTGGTGATCTGGCACATTTGGCTTTGTTCACGTAAAAGAGCTGGCTCATTTGGATCCCAAACAGCTCTTCATTCAAAATGCTTAAAAATCAACCTAAAACCATTTAAAAAATGTAAATCTCCAATGTAAAGCACAAAAGGCTGGCTACCATTATGTCAGATAGTGAAATGCGCATTCAAATGCATTTTTACCTGGCAAAAATGATTAGATGCCAAGAAAATTATTTTTACGCACTGTAAAAATCACTGTAGACCAGATTGACTCGCTCTCTCCACTGTTTATTGTTTCTGCAGTGAGGATTCACCCTCTTTAGATAATTATTTTGTAACTTATTTGCAGAAAAAACTTTTGAGCTTAAAAAGCAGTAGTAACAGTATGCAAATCTAGGAGACAAATAGTTCCGACATTCACCAAAAATATAATTACTACCACCCATTACTACTGCAGCAGTCACATTCGGATCTGTACGGGTCCTTCCGGACAAGTCAGTTGAAATTACAGATTCCCAAGACCCGTGACAATCATATCAGATCCGACCCAGACCCGTGAGAATATTTATAATTCTGGATCCGGACCCGCTCGGGACCCGGGTATTCGGGTACAGGTGGATCCATGAAGACCTCTAGATAGGGGTGTTTTTTTTTATGACACCTTAAGTTAGACCAGTCGCGCCCCCCCAGTAAATAACGAACTGTCCTTAAGATATCCATCATCCGAGTCCTTCACTCCTGTGGAAATTCATAGACTTATTGGAGAGTAATCAAGAACTGATGAAAAACAGGAGTCATACAATTATCAAAATATAATTACTTACCTTATCGGCGTAATTTATTTCCGAGGCAACATATGTAAATGTATCTTCTTTAAAATCCCCGTCGTGATCCGCTACCCAGCGTAGACACAGCAACAATTGCCTTGTTGGCAACGGGAGGTACTTTCTCCTCTGCGAAAAGTCACGGTCAATTCACTCCCCCGCGGGTCATTCCTTATTCAGTTACTCCATTGAGAAAGGGAAAAATGCAGTCTACTATTTAGTTGTATAAAAGTGTTGGCGTATGTAATTAATAATATATATATATATATATATACATATATATATGTGTGTGTGTGTGTGTGTAGGATATTCCCCTGGCCGCGTGAACTTATTGTTATTTTCAAAATTAGATGAAGAGACAAGTCAGCAGTACTCTCTGCTGAAGCTAAGCCCCGCCTCCACAGGACATGCCAAATGACGTCATGAGTTTAACATACACGCATATTATATTACAGTGAACCTTATGACATGTACGAGAATAATGAAAGTTCTCCCAAAACTAACACTGGAATAGCCTCTTATTATCAAATAAATGTGTTATGTATGGACGGGTTTGTGATGTGTTGCCTTTTAGGGTCATGTTCAGTCTATCTCCCTTATTGGTTACCCTCTTTTTAATGGACATTCTATGCTTTTAAAAAATTACTTTGCAAGAGGTTCTTGGATGAATTGCTGACATCTAGTCCTACTATAACACATATTGCTGAGTGGACTGACTGAGGGTGTGGCAACAGTTTCCATGAGCTGTTAGGGTCTGGTCTGGTTAGGGTGTACACACACAGGCTCCCTTGAAGCTGCCCATGTCTGAATGGGACACAAAGACACTGTTTGTGCTTTACAGAAAACCTCATTGGATAAAGAATCAAAGGGGGATTAAATCTTTCTCACATTTGGACTACTCACTCTCACACACAACAACTTAATAGGCTACCTGTTATTTTACTGCTGTTCTGCATGGGTTTGGGTTTGAACCCAGTCCAGCGTCTTTTCACTGTTCAATCACCACTTTCATTTGTTTATGTTAGAAAAAAATTACTTTGACTGGTCACCAAATGTGGCTTACCAAATGTGTTTTGGTTGGATCTGACCAAAATAAAATTCAAGCAAGAGAGTTATTTTGTAATCAACTATTTTTCTGGTATTTAATTAATTTTTCTTTATTAAGAAAATATTTATTCTTCAGGATGGAAGACATTGGTAAACTTTCCAGTCAAACAACCACTGGTGGACTTACCATTAGGCAGAAATGCCTGCCTCAGGCTTCACATCATCAAGGGGCCTCATGAGCAGGGCAAAAATATAAAAATATATTCTCCGCTTGAGGCCCCCCCATGCTCCATCCCCATAAAAATATATCTGTTTAAATAATAATAATAATATCATAATATGTTTAAGCTAGAGATATCCGTTGTTTTGCATAGGCTGCGTCTCAATCCATCGTATCCACAGATGTTGGCCTTCTGCATTTGCCTTGGAAGGGGTTGTCACTAGTTACCACTGCCACAAAGTCATAATTATGGCTATTTCTTTTATTTAATTTCATCTTTATTTAACCAGGTAAGCCAGTTGAGAACAAGTTCTAATTTACAACTGTGTCCTGGCCAAGATAAAGCAAAGCAGTGCAATAATAACAACAACACAGAGTTACACATGGGGTAAACAAAACATAAAGTCAAAAATACAACAGAAAATCTATATACAGTGTGTGCAAATGTAGCAAGTTAAGGCAATAAATAGGCTATAGTACCAAATAGTTACAATTTCGTATTAACACTGGAATGATAGATGTGCAAGAGATGATGTGCAAATAGAGATACTGGGGTGCAAATGAGCAAAATAAATAACAATATGGGGATGAGGTAGTTGGGTGGGCTAATTTCAGATGGGCTGTGTACAGGTGCAGTGATCGGTAAGGTGCTCTGACAACTGATGCTTAAAGTTAGTGAGGGAGATAAGAGTCTCCAGCTTCAGAGATTTTTGCAATTCGTTCCAGTCATTGGCAGCAGAGAACTGGAAGGAATGGCCGCCAAAGGAGGTGTTGGCTTCGTGGATGACCAGTGAGATATACCTGCTGGAGCGCATACTACGGGTGGGTGTTGCTATGGTGACCAATGAGTTAAGATAAGGCAGGGATTTGCCTAGCAGTGATTTATAGACGGCCTGGAGCCAGTGGGTTTGGCAACAAATATGTAGTGAGGACCAGCCAACAAGAGCGTACAGGTCACAGTGGTGGGTAGTATATGGGGCTTTGGTGACAAAACGGATGGCACTGTGATAGACTACATCCAATTTGCTGAGTAGAGTGTTGGAGGCTATTTTGTAAATAACATCGCCGAAGTCAAGGATCGGTAGGATAGTCAGTTTTACGAGGGTATGTTTGGCAGCATGAGTGAAGGAGGCTTTGTTGCGAAATAGGAAGCCGATTCTAGATTTAACTTTGGATTGGAGATTCTTAATGTGAGTCTGG
This sequence comes from Coregonus lavaretus, assembly GCF_964263955.1. Classification (NCBI taxonomy): domain Eukaryota; kingdom Metazoa; phylum Chordata; class Actinopteri; order Salmoniformes; family Salmonidae; genus Coregonus; species Coregonus lavaretus. Next base: position 21,473,025 of record NC_140021.1, on the reverse strand, counting down.
AAGGAGAGTTTACAGTCTAACCAGACACCTAGGTATTTGTAGTTGTCCACATACTCTAGGTCAGACCCGTCGAGAGTAGTGATTCTAGTCGGGTGGGCGGGTGCCAGCAGCGTTCGATTGAAGAGCATGCATTTAGTTTTACTAGTGTTTAAGAGCAGTTGGAGGCTACTGAAGGAGTGTTGTATGGCATTGAAGCTCGTTTGGAGGTTTGTTAACACAGTGTCCAATGAAGGGCCAGATGTATACAAAATGGTGTCGTCTGCGTAGAGGTGGATCTGAGAGTCACCAGCAGCAAGAGCGACATCATTGATATACACAGAGAAAAGAGTCAGCCCAAGAATTGAACCCTGTGGCACCCCAATAGAGACTGCCATAGGTCCAGACAACAGGCCCTCCGATTTGACACATTGAACTCTATCTGAGAAGTAGTTGGTGAACCAGGTGAGGCAGTCATTTGAGAAACCAAGGCTATTTAGTCTGCCAATAAGAATGTGGTGGTTGACAGAGTCGAAAGCCTTGGCCAGGTCGATGAACACGGCTGCACAGTACTGTCTATTATTGATCGTGGTTATAATATCGTTTAGGACCTTGAGCGTGGCTGAGGTGCACCCATGACCAGCTCGGAAACCGGATTGCATAGCGGAAAAGGTACGGTGGTATTCGAAATGGTCGGTGATCTGTTTGTACACTTGGCTTTCAAAAACTTTCGAAAGGCAGGGCAGGATGGATATAGGTCTGTAACAGTTTGGATCTAGAGTGTCACCCACTTTGAAGAGGGGGATGACCGCGGCAGCTTTCCAATCTCTGGGGATCTCAGACGTTACGAAAGAGAGGTTGAACAGGCTAGTAATAGGGGTTGTGACAATTTCGGCGGCCAGATTTAGAAAGAAAGGGTCCAGATTGTCTAGCCCAGATGATTTGTAGGGGTCCAGATTTTGCAGCTCTTTCAGAACATCAGCTATCTGAATTTGTGTGAAGGAGAAGCGGGGGGGGGCATGGGCAAGCTGCAGCGGAGGGTGCAGAGCTGCTGGCCGGGGTAGTGGTAGCCAGGTGGAAAGCATGGCCAGCCGTAGCAAAATGCTTGTTGAAATTCTCGATTATTGTAGATTTATCGGTGGTGATAGTGTTTCCTAGCCTCAGTGCAGTGGGCAAAAATGGATCCTCTTAAAATATGATTTTAAAGCCAACACTAACCTTAAACCTAACCTTAACCACACTGCTAACCTTATGCCAAACCCTAACCTCAAATGTTTGTTTTGTGATGTCACGAGAGGCTGTGTCCTGGAGGGACGTTACATCCCCCTGAGGTGGCTGCAAACCCAGACAGCTATGGCTCCATCTGCTGGTATGGTCGGGAACTCCACCCCTCTATGGCCAATCTTCCCACGCAGCTGAAACAAATCAGGAGCTGATGAGCTGAAGGTTGTTTGAAGGGAAGAGACACTGAGAGAGAGTGTGGGTGTGGGTTGTGAAGTAACACAGTCTCCAACCTGGGCTCTCTGGAGGACAAGAGTGCTGCACGTCCACTTCCATGAGGGATATAAGGATTTGGAGATACTTACCTTTGGGAAATACTCACCTTTGGATATATTCGCCTGTGGAACTACGGGAGAGACATTTGGAAGGACTTTTTGCTGGGTTGGCCACTAGCTACAACGTGGACTACAGTAAGGCTGGGGAAAAGTTATCTGAGCGAGTGCGAACTATGATTTTGGATGTGGAAGAGACATCCCTGAACTGTTAACCCTTAAAGAGCCACAAGAGAACAGAATTTGGTTATATTTTCGTTAATTTCCCAAGACCTTTAATAAAATCCTTGTTTGGTTTGAACCTTGTCTCCTTGCACTACTTGAGCAATCCCGCTGAAAGCTGTGTAGCCTCTCGTGACGTCACAGTTTTCATACCTTTTTACAATTTAGCCAATTCTGAGTTGGTGGCTGTGGTAAATAGCGACAACCGGTTGAAGGTGCCTACATCAGTGACTCTAGAGGGATGCAATATGCATTTCTTTAGTAAAAAGACAGGTGCTGCTGATAATACTGCCGTCGTCATTGAGGCAGAAGACATGTATGTGTAGCCCATGTATCGGATGCTGTCTGGCCAAAAACAGTATGGAATGTCACTAACTGTAAATTGCTCCACATAAGAGCGTCTGTTAAATGTCAAATGTAAATATAGTCCTAGTAAGACAGAAGGGCGCTGTTTCACTCGCTCAGATTCTTTCTCTAGTAAGACAGTTTCAGCCACTTGCGAATTGAAGGAAAGTTGGCGGGTGCACAGTGCACTGTTCGGATGCTGGAATTATTTGGATGAACGTGCAAAGGTAACCTACTTTTTGAAGTGATTTGTTTGACAGTCAGATGAAAACATCATGACTGGTTGTGTTCATGACACATTCAAATGTTGTACAATTTTACATGTCTTCACTATCAAACCCATATATTTTTTGGGCACACATAGGAGGGGTGGGGGTGGGGCTCAGACTGGCTTCTGCCCGGAGCCTTCAAATCACTAAGTCCGCCCCTGCAATCAACCAAAATATCAGTCCTGGAAGCTTGACTGTTCCTGTTTAATCCCTGGGGTCTATTTAAATTTTCCTTTCATTCAGCACTCTCATCAGGTACCCCAGGCAATATCTGTTATCAGCTAAAGCCAAGCAAGCTAAAGCCAAGCAAGCACAGCCATAAGAACTGCCAGGTGTTTAGCACCTGTGGCCACTGGTCAGTTTGCAGGCCAGGGATTGAGCTGGGAAACAGTCTATGACTGAAGCTATATGTTGTGCAGACAGGAAGATTATGGCTCTCATTTCCTTCTTATAGTTTGAGTCTTATCTACAGTTGAAGTCGGAAGTTTACATACACTTAGGTTGGAGTCTTTAAAACTCGTTTTTCAACCACTCTTGTTAACAAACTATAGTTTTGGCAAGTCGGTTAGGACATCTACTTTGTGCATGACACAAGTAATTTTTCCAACAATTGTTTACAGACAGATTATTTCACTTATAATTCACTGTATCACAATTCCATTGGGTCAGAAGTTTACATACACTAAGTTGACTGTGCCTTTAAACAGCTTGGAAAATTCCAGAAAATGATGTCATGGCTTTAGAAGCTTCTGATAGGCTAATTGACATAATTTGAGTCAATTGGAGGTGTACCTGTGGATGTATTTCAAGGAATACCTTCAAACTCAGTGCCTCTTTGCTTGACATCATGGGAAAATCAAAAGAAATCAGCCAAGACCTCAGGAAAAAATGGTAGACCTCCACAAGTCTGGTTCATCCTTGGGAGCAATTTCCAAATGCCTGAAGGTACCACGTTCATCTGTACAAACAATAGTACGCAAGTATAAACACCATGGGGCCGTATACAGTGGGGAGAACAAGTATTTGATACACTGCCGATTTTGCAGGTTTTCCTACTTACAAAGCATGTAGAGGTCTGTAACTTTTATCATAGGTACACTTCAACTGTGAGAGACGGAATCTAAAACAAAAATCCAGAAAATCACATTGTATGATTTTTAAGTAATTAATTTGCATTTTATTGCATGACATAAGTATTTGATCACCTACCAACCAGTAAGAATTCCGTCTCTCACAGACCTGTTAGTTTTTCTTTAAGAAGCCCTCCTGTTCTCCACTCATTACCTGTATTAACTGCACCTGTTTGAACTCGTTACCTGTATAAAAGACACCTGTCCACACACTCAATCAAACAGACTCCAACCTCTCCACAATGGCCAAGACCAGAGAGCTGTGTAAGGACATCAGGGATAAAATTGTAGACCTGCACACGGCTGGGATGGGCTACAGGACAATAGGCAAGCAGCTTGGTGAGAAGGCAACAACTGTTGGCGCAATTATTAGAAAATTGAAGAAGTTCAAGATGACGGTCAATCACCCTCGGTCTGGGGCTCCATGCAAGATCTCACCTCGTGGGGCATCAATGATCATGAGGAAGGTGAGGGATCAGCCCAGAACTACATGGCAGGACCTGGTCAATGACCTGAAGAGAGCTGGGACCACAGTCTCAAAGAAAACCATTAGTAACACACTACGCCGTCATGGATTAAAATCCTGCAGCGCACGCAAGGTCCCCCTGCTCAAGCCAGCGCATGTCCAGGCCCGTCTGAAGTTTGCCAATGACCATCTGGATGATCCAGAGGAGGAATGGGAGAAGGTCATGTGGTCTGATGAGACAAAAATATAGCTTTTTGGTCTAAATTCCACTCGCCGTGTTTGGAGGAAGAAGAATGATGAGTACAACCCCAAGAACACCATCCCAACCGTGAAGCATGGAGGTGGAAACATCATTCTTTGGGGATGCTTTTCTGCAAAGGGGACAGGACGACTGCACCGTATTGAGGGGAGGATGGATGGGGCCATGTATCGCGAGATCTTGGCCAACAACCTCCTTCCCTCAGTAAGAGCATTGAAGATGGGTCGTGGCTGGGTCTTCCAGCATGACAACAACCCGAAACACACAGCCAGGGCAACTAAGGAGTGGCTCCGTAAGAAGCATCTCAAGGTCCTGGAGTGGCCTAGCCAGTCTCCAGACCTGAACCCAATAGAAAATCTTTGGAGGGAGCTGAAAGTCCGTATTGCCCAGCGATAGCCCCGAAACCTGAAGGATCTGGAGAAGTTCTGTTTGGAGGAGTGGGCCAAAATCCCTGCTGCAGTGTGTGCAAACCTGGTCAAGACCTACAGGAAACGTATGATCTCTGTAATTGCAAACAAAGGTTTCTGTACCAAATATTAAGTTCTGCTTTTTGATGTATCAAATACTTATGTCATGCAATAAAATGCAAATTAATTACTTAAAAATCATACAATGTGATTTTCTGGATTTTTGTTTTAGATTCCATCTCTCACAGTTGAAGTGTACCTATGATAAAACGTACAGACTTCTACATGCTTTGTAAGTAGGAAAACCTGCAAAATCGGCAGTGTATCAAATACTTGTTCTCCCCACTGTAGGTTGTAGGTTGGGAGCTTTTGTGAAAGAGCACAGTTAGAAAGATATGGCATATCGAAGCAAACCGGATGGACATCATGAAAATGATCGGAGAGGTTGAGAGTAGAGGAAGTTCAGGAGAAACAACAAACAAAATATAATTATTGTAAAATTGACTGTGTCCATAAAATGTAGATAGTAGGTATAAGCTGGAAGTAGAGGCCTAAGCATTGTTGTTCACTAGTTTACTCCAAGTAGGGAAAGGGTGGTGGGGTTGGAAAGTAATAAAGGGGAATATATATATATATTTTTGAAGGATATGTATGTGTATGTATGTATGTATGTATGTATGTATGTATGTATAAAACATGGGACCACACAGCCGTCATACCGCTCAGGAAGGAGACGCGTTCTGTCACCTAGAGATGAACGTACTTTGGTGCGAAAAGTGCAAATCAATCCCAGAACAACAGCAAAGGACCTTGTGAAGATGCTGGAGGAAACAGGTACAAAAGTATCTATATCCACAGTAAAACGAGTCCTATATCGACATAACCTGAAAGGCCGCTCAGCAAGGAAGAAGCCACTGCTCCAAAACCACCATAAAAAAGCCAGACGGTTTGCAACTGCACATGGGGATAAAGATTGTACTTTTTGGAGAAATGTCCTCTGGTCTGATGAAACAAAAATATAACCATTTGGCCATAATGACCATCGTTATGTTTGGAGGAAAAACGGGAAGGCTTGCAAGCCAAAGAACACCATCCCAACCGTGAAGCACGGGGGTGGCAGCATCATGCTGTGGGGGTGCTTTGCTGCAGGAGGGACTGGTGCACTTCACAAAATACAGTGAGGGAAAAAAGTATTTGATCCCCTGCTGATTTTGTATGTTTGCCCACTGACAAAGAAATGATCAGTCTATAATTTTAATGGTAGGTTTATTTGAACAGTGAGAGACAGAATAACAACAACAAAATCCAGAAAAACGCATGTCAAAAATGTTATAAATTGATTTGCATTTTAATGAGGGAAATAAGTATTTAACCCCCTCTCATTCAGAAAGATTTCTGGCTCCCAGGTGTCTTTTATACAGGTAACGAGCTGAGATTAGGAAGTGCTCCTAATCTCAGTTTGTTACCTGTATAAAAGACACCTGTCCACAGAAGCAATAAATCAATCAGATTCCAAACTCTCCACCATGGCCAAGACCAAAGAGCTCTCCAAGGATGTCAGGGACAAGATTGTAGACCTACAAAATGCTGGAATGGGCTACAAGACCTTTGCCAAGCAGCTTGGTGAGAAGGTGACAACAGTTGTTGCGATTATTCGCAAATGGAAGAAACACAAAATAACTGTCAATCTCCCTCGGCCTGGGGCTCCATGCAAGATCTCACCTCGTGGAGTTGCAATGATCATGAGAACGGTGAGGAATCAGCCCAGAACTACACGGGAGGATCTTGTCAATGATCTCAAGGCAGCTGGGACCATAGTCACCAAGAAAACAATTGGTAACACACTATGCCGTGAAGGACTGAAATCCTGCAGCGCTCGCAAGGTTCCCCTGCTCAAGAAAGCACATATACAGGCCCATCTGAAGTTTGCCAATGAACATCTGAATGATTCAGAGGAGAACTGGGTGAAAGTGTTGTGGTCAGATGAGACCAAAATCTAGCTTTTTGGCATCAACTCAACTCGCCGTGTTTGGAGGAGGAGGAATGCTGCCTATGACCCCAAGAACACCATCCCCACCATCAAACATGGAGGTGGAAACATTATGCTTTGGGGGTGTTTTTCTGCTAAGGGGACAGGACAACTTCACCGCATCAAAGGGACGATGGACGGGGCCTTGTACCGTCAAATCTTGGGTGAGAACCTCCTTCCCTCAGCCAGGGCATTGGAAATGGGTTGTGGATGGGTATTCCAGCATGACAATGACCCAAAACGTACGGCCAAGGCAACAAAGGAGTGGCTCAAGAAGAAGCACATTAAGGTCCTGGAGTGGCCTAGCCAGTCTCCAGACCTTAATCCCATAGAAAATCTGTGTGGGGAGCTGAAGGTTCGAGTTGCCAAATGTCAGCCTCAAAATCTTAATGACTTGGAGAAGATCTGCAAAGAGGAGTGAGACAAAATCCCTCCTGAGATGTGTGCAAACCTGGTGGCCAACTACAAGAAACGTCTGACCTCTGTGATTGCCAACAAGGGTTTTGCCACCAAGTACTGAGTCATGTTTTGCGGAGGGGTCAAATACTTATTTCCCTCATTAAAATGCAAATCAATTTATAACATTTTTGACATGCGTTTTTCTGGAATTTGTTGTTGTTATTCTGTCTCTCACGGTTCAAATAAACCTAACATTAAAATTATAGACTGATCATTTCTTTGTCAGTGGGCAAACGTACAAAATCAGCAGGGGATCAAATACTTTTTTCCCTCACTGTAGATGGCATCTTGAGGAAGGAAAATGATGTCGATATATTGAAGCAACATCTCAAGACATCAGTCAGGAAGTTAAAGCTAGGTCGCAAATGGTTCTTCCAAATGGATAATCTGAGCTTCTCCTCCAATGGATTTTGAGAAGGAGGCGAGAAGAGAGGAGAGTGTATGCGAAGAGCATGCAATTGAGATTCCTTTGTATACTGTTGTCCTAGCTAGCTAGCTACCGTGTCGACCACGCCTCTTCTTCTGTGGGGTTTATCGGCGGTTGGCATCCAACGGTATGGTCCAATATAATTTTTTATTACACCTGCTTTTTGCTGACTGCAAGACAAGGCAAAAAGGCTGATCGCCGATGGACACACACTGAAGAACCTTTCAACAGATAAAGGTTGCGCAACCAATGGTTGTGTGCCAGGTCATCGACTGTGCAGTCTGGCACCAGATTGCTATAACATGATGATGTTGTTAGCTGATATGTGAAATAGCTATCCAGGCGTTGTAAGATCTGACATGCATCAGCAATGTCTGAGCAGATGAAAACGACCAAGGTAAGTGCTGTACCCTAGCCAACCTACATTGGATTTGAGAGTTTGAATTGAATAGACGTGTCTTTGGCTTCCCGCTTGATTTTGAATGAAATTCGTCCGCTGTTCCGATTGGCTGCAGCTCTGTAATTGGATGACCTTATTTGTCTGTGTCCTGGTTCAACCAAGGCACCGGGTTAACTTTGGTCCTGTTCCCCTACTCAGACATTGCATGCATCAACCAATGGTCGGGTGCCATGTCATTGACTGTGCCATCAGGCACCAGATCGCTATAACACCCAGCCCTGTGATTTCAAAAGCTAACTTGTATCAGTATTCACAATTTTTTACATTGATCAACATGAAACACTCTGGTTGAATCAACGTTGTTTCCACGTCATTTCAATGAAATCACGTTGAACCAACATGGAATAGAAGTTGAATTGACGTCTGTACCCAGTGGGAAGGCTTTGCAATGAAGGCATTATTTGGCTTTGCTTGGAATGAGCACAGAAAAGGACCTGAGGTTGAATACTGAAATGCTATAGAATAACTATATTATACACATAAAGACATGTCAATTGATTGTGTAATTAAGTGATTTAGATTACTTTATCCCATTAATACAAGTGGTTTTCAATCCTTTTAAAATAGACTGTTTATGACAGTCTTATGACAGAATGTATTGTTAGTCTTTTCAGTCTTTTCGCAAGGCAAACTGGTCCTCATCAATAGTGCAATGATCACTTTTAAAACATCAATGTAATAGTTCTTAGCACTTCTTCACCCATTAAATGTTATCTGGTTAGAGTCAACCAATGGTTTTCTATGATTGACAATTATGTGATTGACGTGAGAAATGAATCTTTAAAAACTGCGCTCAATGATAAATCCAGATTCTTGTATTCCTGCTAGATGGATGACAAATTTATACACAAATCTATGTGTTTAACCTATGGCTGAAAAAATACTTTATAACCACAATGCAAAAGGTATGCTTTAGTCTCAGGTCCTGTCTGAAACTCAATTGCTGCGTTCCAAATGGCACTCCATTCCCTATATACAGTAGATCTCTACTTTTGATCAGAGCCCATTGGCCCTTGTCAAAAGTAGTGCACTATAAAGGGAATAGAGTGCCATTTGGAATACATTGTCTCTGAAAGGTACAACCTTTTGCCCATACCAGTCCTGTGGCAAAAACCTTAATTTCAACCAGTTGTTCAAGAAATAAAAGAAAGCATCTAAAAGTATATACACATAATTGTACATTTTTTAAAGACAATGAATAGAAAATAAAATGTTATTAAAAATACCAAGTGTATTGGCCAAATGTAATATTATAATACTGAAGCGACAAAAATAAGAAATTGCTAAATATATACAATGAATCCCACCTTCCATGCCCCTATCCCTCTCACCCTCTATCCGCTAGAACTATATTTGCATACAGTGTTTTTCAGGGAGAACTGAAGCTCCATCATTTGCCTTCATATTTGTGGTTGACCACTGTTGTAACAGCACTCTGACTTGCTTAAACAAATGTGGTTTCTACTGACAATTGAGATGTACAAACTATGGCATAAGGGGACGACAAGCGCATAAGAGGCAATCCGTAATTTAGATTAAGACATTAATGAGGGAGCTAGGATGGACATAGTCAATATAACTATTTGTTCAGCGCTTTTGAAATGTACAGCAACAGAATTCAGAACATTACAGTATTCTCCCTGTACACCAAGTCAGAACCGTAGGATACATAATGGGGGCATATAAGCAGACAATGAAAGCTCTTACAATATTTGCTGATTACATTTTTCTAAAACAGGCTATAGGCTACATGTGCACCACCAAGTCAGAACAGTAGGCTAAATTAAGAGGGGAAACGGGACCAAATTATTAGGGTGAGGCACATGGGCTACTAACAGCTTACTGCACAACATACACTTAGTATTACTTTCTTACAGTATACATATCTCCCTGGCATATTACATTATTTATGCAGCAGCATACTAGACAATTTTTGGACTCACCTTGTTGTGCTGTCCTCACTTGAACATGAAGGTGGCGCGGTGGTCATTCGTGGACAGATTTTGTCATCAAACTTTGTCATCAAAGTCTGGCATTCTCTGGATTTATGGTGATTTCATTACAATTGGGAACTCCAAGGTCGAATCATGATGACGTCAGTGATCTTCAGGTCGGAGGTCTAGAAAGAGGCCTGAGTTCCCAACTTGCAATTCCGAGTTGGATGACCGTTCAAAATGTATTTTCCCAGTCGGAGCTAATTTTTTTCCCGAGTTCCCAGTTGTCTTGAACTCACTGAAGTCTGAGATTTCCCAGTTCCCAGTTGTTTTGACCGTGGCAGAAGTCATGCTGGATTGACAGCATGGCCAATGTTGAATGTTTATCCACTCCACTGAATAGCAGGCTAGTGATTGCTTTGCAATGCTTGCATTAGCCACTGATTCCTTCCAAACACTCATTGTTGAATTTGCGATTTCCAACTTGTTGTGTAATGTTTATGTCCAATGGCTGATGAGCACCGATACGTTTTATCTATAATTTTTCTTCATTATTTCTCTTCATATGACAAGGATTGAAAAGGATTTGCAAGTAGATTGTCGACTTGATTCATGATGATGACTGCTAGCCTGCTAGCTAAGATTTTGAAAGTATGATATTGACATGGTCAGTCCAATCAAAGATACTGTAGATATAGATATAGTGGTCCTCTGTAGCTCAATTGGTAGAGCATGGCGCTTGTAACGCCAGGGTAGTGGATTCGATCCCCGGGACCACCCATACCTAAAAATGTATGCACGTATGACTGTAAGTCGGTTTGGATAAAAGCATCTGTGGCGCAGTGGTCTAAGGCACTGCATCGCACTGCATCGCAGTGTTAACTGTGCCACTAGAGATCCTGGTTCGAATCCAGGCTCTGTCGCAGCCGGCCGCGACCGGGAGACTCATGGGCGGCGCACAATTGGCCCAGCGTCGTCCAAGGTAGGGGAGGGAATGGCCGGCAGGGATGTAGCTCAGTTGATAGAGCATGGCGTTTGCAACGCCAGGGTTGTGGGTTCGATTCCCACGGGGGGCCAGTAAAAGAAAAAAAGATATGTATTCACTAACTGTAAGTCGCTCTGGATAAGAGCGTCTGCTAAATGACTAAAATGTAAATGTAAATGGCTTATTATTATTATATAACGTGATTTGACATCATTTTATCTGTGGCCAATGACCTTGAGCCTTCTTGGATGGGCATTTCTAATCTAACTCTATGGCAGCACCCAAGGGGCTTGAATCTTCGAGCTCTACCCGTAGATTTTGAGGTGATGTAGTGTCCCCATGGGTGACAGAACACTGAGCCAATCACGGCGCAACTAGAGAACATTACCAACCCCTACGCTCCGTCTTTCCACTGGCTGCCACACCACCACAGAAAGCACTGAGCTAGGCTGAAACACCTGCATTTTGGAGCTGCCTTACTCAAGAAAGCAAAAACGTGACCATGTTTATATGAGGCTTTATTAACTAAATTATAATTTTTTGGTACATTGTTTGCAAACTGATATGTGACACGTATTAATGCCAAAATAACATGCAAAACAGGCAAACAGGTGGGGCTCTACCTGCCCTGAATGATGGGTCGCCACTGCTTGTAGGGTTTTCGCCCTGGAAGGCACAAGAAAAACGTTATAATATGTCTGACTGTACATTACAATTCTATCTGTCACATAACATGTCAGTCGTGTGACAACAGCTGCAACATGAGACAATTTACTAGGAAAAAATACCACAGCAAAATCAGAGCCATCCATTTAGAATGTCAAATTATTATTAAGCATTCTTTAGACAGATCTTTTCAACTGATTGGTGTTATTGTGAGAGAACATTTATGTGTTGTCATCCAGGTAACACTTTTAGAAGAAATATCAACAAACGTCACAGTCACAACATGCCATTTCCATCATAGTCTAGCTTCAAATATCATACAAAATACTATACTAGGCTTCCATGTTATCACCTGTTAATACTTACCTCTATTCAAACTACTAACAGAGGGGACAGTTTATGTTGACCAACAAAACAATAGGTATTATTGTGGGTTTTAATATCCCCTCATATGGATCTTTCTGCAGTTTCATCAACTGTCTTACGTGGCCCAAAGAGACCAAATGAAAGCCAGAAATATTGAGATTGATGAAATAGTGACAGTTTACAGTAAGTTGACAAACACAAATAAAGAAACATATATATATACACACACAAACAAACAAACCCATGCAGGAAAACAGAGGAGAGGGAAAGTGAATACAAACTCACAGCTTTATGTCCATAGTTCGGATTCTGGAACGTATTAATAGGGCTCTTGTAAATGGGATTCTCTTGCTATGGGTTGAGAGAGTGGGACAGAAATTTAAGAACAGGAAACAGAGAATGAAATGAAAAGCATGGGTAAAGATAAATAAGAGGGAATTAAACAATCAATCCCTTGAGAAAGGGGTATTTTTACATCAGGATCCAAGATTCAGAGGTTGATCATCTCCCTTTGAAAATCATCTTACAGTGCTGGGTGTATTCCCCTATTACATCTATACTAACTGTAAGTCGCTCTGGATAAGAGCGTCTGCTAAATGACTTAAATGTAAATGTACAAGTCAGGTCAGTCTGCTCTCTCATACAGACATTTACATTTTAGTCATTTAGCAGACGCTCTTATCCAGAGCGACTTACAGTTAGCGAATAGATCTTTTTTATTTTTTTTTATACTGGCCCCCCGTGGGAATCAAACCCACAACCCTGGCGTTGCAAACGCCATGCTCTATCAACTGAGCTACATCCCTGCCGGCCATTCCCTCCCCTACCCTGGACCAATTGTGCGCCGCCCCATGGGTCTCCCGGTCGCGGCCGGCTGCGACAGAGCCTGGATTTGAACCAGGATCTCTGGTGGCACAGTTAACACTGCGATGCAGTGCCTTAGACCACTGCGCCACTCGGGAGACTTACAGTCATTTAGGTCTGGTTTCTTCTCCATGTACCATAATGAGAGGGTCTAGAAGCCTCAGTGCCCTGCCCATGTCACCAGACCAGAGAGGCTCTCACATCTGGCTGGTCTGACTGGAAATAATCAGGCTGAGCTGAATCATTAAGGATTTCAAACCCTGCCCGTTGTCCGGAATTTAACCTCTGCCTGCAGTGTGGATAACACGCCACTAGGAGGAAGCATAACACCGAACAAACTAAGCTACTGTAACCACTCCCACGAAAAGACAGATGTGTGTCCAGGGACCTTCGCATTCCAAAAAGGCTTCCTTTTTTCATAACTGTATTTTGCACAGAGATTACTTAAAACTACAGGGTTTTAAGAACATTTTAAACAAACTGTTGAGTAGGACTGTGTAAAAATGTGTGTGACATCTTATGAAGTCATCGTCAAAAGCAACAGGTCTGTTACAGTCATAAAATATTTCCAATTCTGTATTCCTTTAGGAGTCTGTTCTCTGTGTAAGAGATTCACACAGTGGCCATATCTATAACACCTGTTTTCCACATCTCAATCAACCTACTGAAATTACAGTCAGGGAGAACACAAACTAGGACCTGCAAAAGTACATCATCATCATCATCATCATCCCCATTATAGGCCATTACAAACAGTTCTCCAAGATGGTTTCCTGGTCCTGTATCTACCATCTCCACTCTCTTACCGTGTCCCATTTAGCATTCATCTTCTCCTTCTCAAACTTGGCGAACTCTCTCCTGTCGTGGATGATCATGAGCAGCTTACATTTACATTTACATTTTAGTCATTTAGCAGACGCTCTTATCCAGAGCGACTTACAGGAGCAATTAGGGTTAAGTGCCTTGCTCAAGGGCACATTTACGTCATTTAGCAGACGCTCTTAACCAGAGTGACTTACAAATTGGTGCAATCACCCTATAGCCAGTGGGATAACCACTTTACAAATTTATTTTATTTTATTTTTTTGTGGGGGGGGGGGTAGAAGGATTACTTTATCCTATCCCAGGTGTTCCTTAAAGAGGTGGGGTTTCAAATGTCTCCGGAAGGTGGTGAGTGACTCCGGAGCTTCCAGATGAGAAGCAAGGTCAGGCCGATCAGCACGATGCCCGCCACCACGCCAGCCACGATGGGGATGATGGAACACGGCAGGAAACACACAGCCAGGAACATTCAGTTATCCCAACTTTTATTTATTTAAGCAGGCAAGTCAGTTACTGTAAGAGCAAATGCTTATTTACAATTACGTCCTTCCTGATTTGCAATATATAGGCCCAGGAACTTTACCTGACCATGTAAGCTGACCAGGAAGAACTACAAGTAGAGCCTGGAATTTTTCCTAGTCAGGTCAAAAACACCTGGCTCTAATCACAAAACGACTCAATAGACAGACAAATAATCTATTTTTTTCACTCTGTTATATCCTCAGTCACAATGACTGTATGTTATATGGGCTGTATGTAATATGCTCTCACCTAGTGTTTCCACCACATGGACCTCCTTCTCTGTCTTGTTGACAGCGTAGGTGTAGTAGAACCAGCAGTCATTGGCATCCCTCTCCTTACAGTGCATCAGGGGGAAGGCCTGTCCTGGCTGAGGCAGCTTGTCTCTGTCCTTCACCTTGATCAGGTTGAAGTAGCTACAGTCTCTCTCACACGTGTCCTTCTTCTCCCCCGTCCCAAAGGCCCTGCACTGAACACACTCCCTGTGGAAGACAGGACATTGACATGTAACTCTGTACAGATGGAGTAACACACGCAGGTAGTCTCACATTGTGATGCTTGCTCGACTTCTGACATATTCACTAGTAGGGGTGTGGCGGTCATGAAATTTCGTCAGCCGGTGATTGTCAAGCAAATAACTGTCGGTCTCACTATAATTGACATTAATTAACACAAACACATTTAGCATCTCCTGGCTTCCACACATAGCCTACAAGCCACTAATGCATTTTTAAAAGTATAATAAATCCATGTAATATAGCCTACACCTTCACATTAAATCCATTATTTATTTTAGACAGGTCTAAAGAAGCATGATATGAAGAAAATGTAGTCTATTTCAGACGAACAGAATAGCATACTCTGAGTTGTCCTTATGTTAGGTCATGATCTGGCGATACCAAATGGCTGTGGGCTACACTAGTTAATTTACCAGACAAGATTTGCTTATAATTCCTTGGCATTATTTATATTATTTTATAGTATGAAGAATACAATTGAACAAAGCTGAATAAAATAGAAAGGATATTTTCTCCAAACGATTTGAGGGAGTGCGCATTCTGTGTTGAGTGGTTAACAAAGAAATAGGTACTCCTATACAGTGAGGGAAAAAAGTATTTGATCCCCTGCTGATTTTGTACGTTTGCCCACTGACAAAGAAATGATCAGTCTATAATTTTAATGGTAGGTTTATTTGAACAGTGAGAGACAGAATAACAACAAAAAAATCCAGAAAAACGCATGTCAAAAATGTTATAAATTGATTTGCATTTTTAATGAGGGAAATAAGTATTTGACCCCCTCTCAATCAGAAAGATTTCTGGCTCCCAGGTGTTTTTTATACAGGTAACGAGCTGAGATTAGGAGCACACTCTTAAAGGGATAAGGCCTCGAATTTTACGGCGGCATCCCCTTTGTGTGGCCGTAATGCACCCTAAATAAATCCATGCCTTTTGCGGCCAGTGGCCATTGTGCCCTTGGCCCGGAGTGCTGCGTTGTTTCCTTCTCCCTGAGTGCTGCGAGCTCCGAAGCACCTCTCACTCATATGGCTCTCCATCACGTGATAGGATCTTTCTCACAGGCTACAAGTGAAGACAGACACAACTGCGCGCGTCCTTATCCAATTCCGAGGTGAATATTGAAGATATTGGAAGAACTGTGCACATTTACTTTTCGTCAGCCAACAAGATGAGTAGGCCTAACGAACAGCAAACGCAATAGCCTATGTCAATCTACTATCCCCCACAGTACAAAAGTTGACCTATTCTATTCTGTGCGAGAAATAAATATTCCAAACAAAGTCTGGGACAGTTGTGGGATGCGATAGATTCCAAATGAATACAGCCACTAGCATCCCCCCCAAACAAATTACGTAATGTGGCTGACGCAACAGATCAGAACGTTTAGCTTTAAATGTTGATAATCTATTAGACTATTTCTTCATATTATAAGCGCAGCAATGCACACATGGCAGTAGGCTATAAGCACAAATGTTCCATTAGCGGGAAAACACCATTATCAAAGGTGACCGCAAATGCAATTATGCATGTAATGCTTTTATTATAAAAGTGGATTTTTATGGTGAAAATGATCTTCCCCAAACTTGAAACTCACGCGCTGCTTATGTATGCCAGTTAGGCTCTACACCCTTTGTAAAGCAGATTAATGTGTTTAATTTTAAGAAGTTATTTGGCCACTTTAGTTGTGATACAAACCTTATCAAAACATATAGGCCTATGGGCTAGGCTACATGAGGTGTGCAACTATGATTCGAAAAAGTCGCAAAAAAAAGGCATGGTTTCTTTCCTTATGCTGGGCATCATTCACAAGTGATAGGCTAATATTGTCACCCATCAGACTATACTTGATTATAAGGGTACAAAAACATTTCTGCAGCATTGAAGGTCCCCAAGAACACAGAGGCCTCCATCATTCTTAAATGGAAGAAGTTTAGAACCACCAAGACTCTTCCTAGAGCTGGCCGCACGGCCAAACTGAGCAATCGGGGGAGAAGGGCCTTGGTTAGGGAGGTGACCAAGAACCCGATGGTCACTGTGACAGAGCTCCAGAGTTCCTCTGTGGAGATAGGAGAACCTTCCAGAAGGACAACAATCTCTGAAGCACTCCACCAATCAGGCCTTTATGGTAGAGTGGCCAGACAGAAGCCACTCCTCAGTAAAAGGCACATGAAAGCCCGCTTGGAGTTTGACAAAAGGCACCTAAAGGACACTCAGACCATGAGAAACAAGATTCTCTGGTCTGATGAAACCAAAATGGAACTCTTTGGCCTGAGTGCCAAGCTTCATGTCTGGAGGAAACCTGGCACCATCCCTACGGTGAAGCATGGTGGTGGCAGCATCATGCTGTGGGGAAGTTTTTGAGCGGCAGGGACTGGGAGACTAGTCAGGATCGAGGCAAAGATGAACGGAGCAAAGTACAGAGAGATCCTTGATGAAAACCTGCTCCAGAGGGCTCAGGACCTCAGACTGGGGGCGAAGGTTCACCTTCCAACAGGACAAGGACCCTAAGCACACAGCCAAGACAACACAGGAGTGGCTTCAGGACAAGTCTCTGAATGTCCTTGAGTGGCCCAGCCAGAGCCCGGACTTGAACCCGGTCGAACCTCACTGGAGAGACCTGAAAATAGCTGTGCAGCGACACTCCCCATCCAACCTGACAGAGCTTGAGAGGATCTGCAGAAAATAATGGGAGAAATTCACCAAATACAGGTGTGCCAAGCTTGTAGCATCATACCCAAGAAAATCGAGGCAGTAATCGCTGCCAAAGGTGCTTCAACAAAGTACTGAGTAAAGAGTCTGAATACTTACAGTGACATCCGAAAGTATTCACCCCCCTTGGTATTTTTCCTATTTTGTTGCCTTACAACCTGGAATTAAAATGGATTTTTTGTGGATTTGTATCATTTGATTTACACAACATGCCTACCACTGAAGATGCAAAATAAAATAAAATCTGAAAAATTGAGGTCTGGGCTTTGACTAGGCCATTCCAAGACATGTAAATGTTTCCCCTTAAACCACTCATGTGTTGATTTAGCAGTATGCTTAGGGTCATTGTCCTGCTGGAAGGTGAACCTCCGTCCCAGTCTCAAATCTCTGGAAGACTGAAACAGGTTTCCCTCAAGAATTTCCCTGTATTTTGCGCCATCCATCATTCCTTCAATTCTGACCAGTTTCCCAGTCCCTGCCGATGAGAAACATCCCCACAGCATGATGCTGCCACCACCATGCTTCACTGTGTGGATGTGTTCTCGGGGTGATGAGAGGTGTTGGGTTTGCATCAGACATTGTGTTTTCCTTGATGGCCAAAAAGCTCAATTTTAGTCTCATCTGACCAGAGTACCTTCTTCCATATGTTTGGGGAGTCTCCCCCATGGCTTTTGGCGAACACCAAACGTGTTTGCTTATTTTTTTCTTTAAGCAATGGCTTTTTTCTGGCCACTCTTCCGTAAAGCCCAGCTCTGTGGAGTGTACGGCTTAAAGTGGTCCTATGGACAGATACTCCAATCTCTGCTGTGGAGCTTTGCAGCTCCTTCAGGGTTATCTTTGGTCTCTTTGTTGCCTCTCTGATTAATGCCCTCCTTGCCTGGTCTGTGAGTTTTGGTGGGCGGCCCTCTCTTGGCAGGTTTGTTGTGGTGCCATATTCTTTCCATTTTTTAATAATGGATTTAATGGTGCTCCGTGGGATGTTCAAAGTTTCAGATATTTTTTTATAACCCAACCCTGATCTGTACTTCTCCACAACTTTGTCCCTGACCTGTTTGGAGAGCTCCTTGGTCTTCATGGTGCTGCTTGCTTGGTGGTGTTGCAGACTCTGGGGCCTTTCAGAACAGGTGTATATATACTGAGATCATTTGACAGATCATGTGACACTTAGATTGCACACAGGTGGACTTTATTTAACTAATTATGTGACTTCTGAAGGTAATTGGTTGCACCAGATCTTATTTAGGGACTAGGGGGGGTGAATACATAAGCACGCACCATTTTTCCATATTTATTTTTTTAACAAGTTATTTTTTTCCCATTTCACTTCACCAATTCTGACTATTTTGTGTATATCCATTACATGAAATCCAAATAAAAATCAATTTAAATTACAGGTTGTAATGCAACAAAATAGGAAAAACGCCAAGGGGGATGAATACTTTTGCAAGGCACTATATGTAAATGAATTAATAAATTTGCAAAGAAAATGAAAATTCAGTTTTTGCTTTGTCATTTTGGGGTATTGTGTGTAGAGTGATGATGGGAAAAAACAATTGAATCCATTTTAGAATAAGGCTTTAACGTAACAAAATGTAGAAAAAGTCAAGGGGCCTGAATACTTTCCGAATGCAATGTATCACAGTCAAATATACAGGATATATATTCCAGCTAAACAATGGACAGACAGGACCTGAGACTAAAGCATACCGTTTGCATTGTGGTTGACAAAAATCTATCCCCCCAAAATTCTGAGAACAGTAATATTTTACACATACATGAAGGTACCAATAACGAATAATTTCTGACGAAAAACACAAATGTGATTACAAAAAAATTATAATTGTGTTTTGGAAATAAACTTTTTAATTATTGCTGTTTTCTGCTTAGTTAAAACCCCATTAAAATGAACAAATACAATTAATTCATTCAACTCTCTTGTGTTCTGTGCAGACCCCTGGACAGGTGGGACAGATCTCACAGGTGGGACCCTGGAACTTTGCATCAGTGCACTTGCAGGTGCCACACTCACAGGTGCCTCGTCCATTACAGATCTGCTTGTTGGAGGCCAGGCAGGTCGTGGTGTCCAGAGAACAGTCACAGGCACTGCCTGTCCAGTTGGCATCACAGATACACACCCTGCACTCACAGCGACCATGTCCTGCCACAACACACAGGGTCAGAGATTATCCTCCAAAGTTCAAACATAATTTCATATTATAGATAATATTCTAGATTAGAGATTAAATGAAGCTAAATTGAACACGATAAATCTAATTTCGTAAAAGGTGATGTCTGAACTAATCAACTGATCTCTAATTTAATTGGGAAATTACCCATTACGCCACAAACACAGAGGTAGTTTGTGCTCTGAGGAAGATGTTACACAGGTCTTGACCATCATTTCACAGCAAACAAAATCTTTATTGATAATCCAATAATTGATCATATTATTCACTTCCCCAATCTACGTTTGGGGGACTAAACTAATCTTTATTATATATTTTTTTCTTATTAGTAAACATGTTTGAAAATGTACATTTCTTAGTGTTTTTTTTTTTATACAAGAAGACTCGGCTGTCTCTATTTTTTAGATATTTATTTCCTTATCTTTTTTTTATTTCTATCATAGCAGGATATGTAGGCCTGTAATACAATCAACAGCCGATACAAATAACCATCCCACAATAGGAAAGTGGGAGCTAAAAGTTAATGGTCCCCCAGATTACTAACCATTTATCGTATAATGCCTATTGCAATGCAGTAGGGGCCTAAACTGAACTCCACAGAGTTTGTTGTTGGAGCGGTCACAGTTGAAGTTGTCACACTCGCAGAACTTCCCGCTGTAGCGTTCCTCGGGGTTCTCTCTCTTCTTACACTCACAGGTTCCACACACACAGTCTCCGTTGTTGCTGCAGATGTCTGTACCGTTGTCTTTACGGCAGTTCTTATCCAGGTCTTCACTGGTCACCTCGTTGGTGCTGCACTCACACTGTCTACCAATACGGCCCTCATTGCACCTGAGAGATAATAAAGACAACAAGGGAGGACTGCATAAAAGACTGCCTATGTAGAATATTCACATGCAAACAGATGCAATACACTTGAAAACAGTCACTTGCCAATGGACCATAGAAATAGATTTACAACACATTACAGTGCATTTGGAAAGTATTCAGACCCCTTGACTTTTTCCACATTTTGTTACGTTACAGCCTTATTCTAAAATGGATTTAAAAAATGTTTTCCCCTTCATCAATCTACACAATAACCCATGATGACAAAGCAAAAACTGTATTTTTTTGAAATTTTTGCAAATGATATATCAGGTTTTCATCAAGGATCTCTCTGTACTTTGCTCCGTTCAACTTTCCCTCGATCCTGACTAGTCTCCCAGTCCTTGCATTTGCATTTGTTTAAGCTGTTTTCTAGTAATATTTATTTGGATACAACCATAACAATGAGAAAATGAGGCGTGACTTCGCCTGGCATAGAAAATGTGCTCACTCGTAAGGACAATGTTGTTAAGAGGAGCTAGCCAACAACACAGCTAACACAATAATTTCAAACTGAAGCTGTAAAGACTGCAAACTAAACTCAGCAAAAAAAGAAACGTCCTCTCACTGTCTACTGCGTTTATTTTCAGCAAACTTAACGTGTAAATATTTGTATGAACATAACAAGATTCAACAACTGAGACATAAACTGAACAAGTTCCACAGACATGTGACTAAATCAATTGAAAAATGTGTCCCTGAACAAATGGGGCGGGTCAAAATCAAAAGTAACAGTCAGTATCTGGTGTTGTCACCAGCTGCATTAAGTACTACAGTGCATCTCCTCCTCATGGACTGCACCAGATTTGCCAGTTCTTGCTGTGAGATGTTACCCCAATCTTCCACCAAGGCATCTGCAAGTTCCCAGACATTTCTGGGGTTGGAATGGCCCTAGCCCTCACCCTCCGATCCAACAGGTCCCAGACGTGCTCAATGGGATTGAGATCCGGGCTCTTCGCTGGCCATGGCAGAACACTGACATTCCTGTCTTGTAGGAAATCACGCACAAAACGAGCAGTATGGCTGGTGGCATTGTCATGCTGGAGGGGCATGTCAGGATGAGCCTGCAGGAAGGGTACCACATGAGGGAGGAGGATGTCTTTCCCTGTAATGCACAGTGTTGAGATTGCCTGCAATGACAACAAGCTCAGTCCGATGATGCTGTGACACACCGCCCCAGACCATGACGGACCCTCCACCTCCAAATCGATCCCGCTCCAGAGTACATGCCTCGGTGTAACGCTCATTCCTTCAACGATAAACGCGAATCCGACCATCACCCCTGGTGAGACAAAACCGCAACTCGTCAGTGAAGAGCACTTTTTGCCAGTCCTCTCTGGTCCAGCGACGGTGGGTTTGTGCCCATAGGCGACGTTGTTGCCGGTGATGACTGGTGAGGACCTGCCTTACAACAGGCCTACAAGCCCTCAGTCCAGCCTCTCTCAGCCTATTGCGGACAGTCTGAGCACTGATGCTGGGATTGTGCGTTCCTGGTGTAACTCGGGCAGTTGTTGTTGCCATCCTGTACCTGTCCCGCAGGTGTGATGTTCGGATGTACCGATCCTGTGCAGGTGTTGTTACACATGGTCTGCCACTGCGAGGACGATCAGCTGTCCGTCCTGTCTCCCTGTAGCGCTGTCTTAGGCGTCTCACAGTACAGACATTACAATTTATTGCCCTGGCCACATCTGCAGTCCTCATGCCTCCTTGCAGCATGCCAAAGGCACGTTCACGCAGATGAGCAGGGACCCTGGGCATCTTTCTTTTGGTATTTTTCAGAGTCAGTAGAAAGGCCTATTTAGTGTCCTAATATTTCATAACTGTGACCTTAATTGCCTACCATCTGTAAGCTGTCTTAATGATCGTTCCACAGCATGGGAAACAGTGTTTAAACCCTTTACAATGAAGATCTGTGAAGTTATTTGGATTTTTACAAATTATCTTTAAAAGACAGGGTCCTGAAAAAGGGACGTTTCTTTTTTTGCTGAGTTTAGCTGCACTTCCTTTCGTTTGACCTTTTTTCAATTGACATTTCTTTCTATATATCCATAAAAATGATGCCAGCTGATTCATGATTTCGACTGGCCGAGAAACGCTGCCTGCCTGTCTGTCTCGTCCCAACTCCCGACACGTACATTACTATGGGACAGCTGGAGATTGAATTTGAATATTGAAACAATGTTGCAATTGTCGGAGAGACAGACAGCAAGGTTTATACAAATCTCTGCTGTTGAAAACTAAATGTTAGTCTAAAAGAAATGTGAGATAATGTCTACATTATTTATTATAGTGGAGCTCAAGTTTATACATTGCCTGGCTGGGCTGATGAGTCACTGGATTGTGCAGTCAGATGGAACAGAGTAAATAGGCATTTTAACATCACAGATTTAGCTGGTGGTAACTTGTGGAATAGACACCGGCTGGAATGCGGTTTTAACCAATCAGCATTCAGGATTAGACCCACCCGTTGTATAACTATGCAATATGCACCCAACCAGATCTGAAAGCAGAAGAGATACATTTGAAGTGGAGAAGAAGTTAAAACAAATATGAACATCCTCAAACCTCATACAACCGGGCTGTTTCTCAATCTCACCGATTCTGAAATCAGATGTGATCTTTGACATCTCCAGCATCAGCTGTGTTCCTAGGTTCTTGACGTTTTCCAGATTGTCCTTCATGGAGTAGGACAGGTCCATCAGGTAGTAGAGGTCGATGGGGTAATCCTCAGCCCGTTTGAACTTCAGGTTAAAAGACTGGGGTTCACCTGCAGTACACAGACAAATAGGCAAGGTTAAGCCGGGGACTACAGACTTGCTAACTCTGGCATATTTATATTGATGTGAACACTGAAATCTTGATAAATGTGCACTGTCCATGTCAAATAAGGTGCTGGCCTTCACATGAAAGAGTACAAGGAATACTCCTTCCACATCATAATTACAGCTGTACAGTTAATAGCTAAAACACACAAAGAAAATGGAGGCTACTGTAACTAATCAACATAACAATGAAAGACCACAGAGGAACAGCAGGAGAAATAAAAAAAGACCCTCAGCAACGCTGCTTCAACAATGGTTGTCAAGCAAGATGTTTTGGCTGAAGCAAAGTTAACTTAGACTGCATCTCAAATGGCACCCTATTCCTAACACTAAATAGGGAAAGGGTGCCATTTGGGACACAACTTAATCAAACTTAACAGTTCCAGCTAAGTTCTTACCAGATCTGACGCTGAGGGTGAGTTTCTGTGTGATGTCATCTGGTCGGAGATTCCCTGCTCCCTTGTTGCGGTTGGTCACAGCCTTGTTCTTCAGGACAAGCTGGCTGCCTCCAGGGTTCTCTACCTTGGCGGCGCTGCAACCTCTCTTCCTCAGGGACTCCAGCTCATCACAGCGGGTCGATGTGGCCTCACCCTGCTTCAGGAACTCCTGGAAGAGAGGAGGTATCAGTATCATGACATATTGCACTATGGCATTCATAGAGGAAATCCACCCAAAAATGTAAGGTCCTTATTTTCTGAAAATGTATTTCCTACACTCCCAAGCAGTTTATAAAGGTTATAAACAATATTGCCTGACACACTGGTGTTGTAATTCCAAGGAACAGTTTAGATTACATTCTTATTTCTTTGATTTGCATACACCTGCAAGTTGTAATGCTGAGTCAGTTGATATTAAGGTTGTGTAACATCAATGAAGTAACATTATCTCTGGATAAGAGCGTCTGCTAAATGACGAAAATGTAAATGAAAATGTAAATGTAACAAAGTTATTGGCAAATTCATATCCACGTACTGGGTCCATGCACCATGCACCAGCCACATTTCGCTCCCACTTGAATACACTCCCCACAGGATTTGGCATTAGCCTTGATGCACTCGTTCCCTTCTGGAATGGAATGGAAAAACAAAGGTTGAAAAGAAGCAAACTCATCATAGACTCCTAAAAACTAACCAGGAAATAAGCCAGAGTGTACACATTGTGTAATTTGGAAAACTGGAGCTAGAGACAGAATGGAATATTCCGCTGTTCCATAGTTCCATGATGTATTCACTACTATGCTCAAAGAAACCTACCCTGTAAACCCCAATGTGCTGTCATTACTCAAAACTTCTGAGGAAACCCGTTGCACTTAACATATCTGAGAACAGTTACCTAAAGTGATTTTGAGTGCCTTCGGAAATATTTCAGACCCCTTGACTTTTTCCACATTCTGTTACATTACACCCTTATTCTAAAATTGTTTTTTTTTTAAATCTCAGCAATCTACACACAATACCCTATAATGACAAAGCGAAAACAGGTTTAAAAAAAACAGAAATACCTTATTTACATAAGTATTCAGACCCTTTGCAATGAGACTCGAAATTGAGCTCAGGTGCATCCTGTTTCCATTGATCATCCTTGAGATGTTACTATAACTTGATTGGAGTCCACCAGTGGTAAATTAAATTGATTGGACATGATTTGGAAAGGCACACACCTGTCTATATACGGTCCCACAGTTGACAGTGCATGTCAGAGCAAAAACCAAGCCAAGAGGTCGAAGGAATTGTCCATAGAGCTCCGAGACAGGATTGTGTCGAGGCACAGATCTGGGGAAGGGTACCAAAACATTTCTGCAGCATTGAAGTTCCCCAAGAACACAGTGGCCTCCATCATTCTTAAATGGAAGAAGTTTGGAACCACCAAGAATCTTCCTAGAGCTGGCCGGCCAAAAACTAAAGCAATCGGGGGAGAAGGGCCGTGGTCAGGGAGGTGACCAAGAACCCGATGGTCACTCTGACAGAGCTCTAGAGTTCCTCTGTGGAGATGGGAGAACCTTCCAGAAGGACAACCATCTCTGCAGCAATCCACCAATCAGGCCTTTATGGTAGAGTGGCCAGACGGAAGCCACTCCTCAGTAAAAGGCACATGACAGCCCGCTTGGTGTTTGCCAAAAGGCACCTAAAGACTCTCAGTCCATGAGAAACAAGATTATCTGGTTTGATGAAACCAAAATTGAACTCTTTGGCCTGAGTGCCAAGCATCACGTCTGGAGGAAACCTGGCACCATCCCTACGGTGAAGCATGGTGGTGGCAGCATCATGCTGTGGGGATGTTTTTCAGCTGCAGGGACTGGGACACTAGTTAGGACCGAGACAAAGATGAACGGAGCAAAGTACAGAGAGATCCTTGATGAAAACCTGCTCCAGAGCGCTCAGGACCTCAGACTGCGGGCGAAGGTTCACCTTCCAACAGGACAAGGACCCTAAGCACAAATCCAAGACAACACAGGAGTGGCTTCAGGACAAGTCTCTGAATGTCCTTGAGTGGCCCAGCCAGAGCCCGGACTTGAACCCGGTCAAACCTCTCTGGAGAGACCTCAAAATAGCTGTGCAGCG
The DNA here is from genome assembly GCF_964263955.1 of Coregonus lavaretus. Taxonomy (NCBI): domain Eukaryota; kingdom Metazoa; phylum Chordata; class Actinopteri; order Salmoniformes; family Salmonidae; genus Coregonus; species Coregonus lavaretus. Next base: position 21,447,204 of record NC_140021.1, on the reverse strand, counting down.
ATGCTCCCCATCCAACCTGACAGAGCTTGAGAGGATCTGCAGAAAAGAATGGGAGAAATTCCCCAAATACAGGTGTGCCAAGCTTGTAGGGTCATACCCAAGAAGACTCAAGGCAGTAATCGCTGCCAAAGGTGAGTAAATGGTCTGAAAACTTATTGAATTGTGATATCCATTTTTTTTTTTTTTTTATACATTTGCAAAAATGTCAAAAAAAACTGTTTTTGCTTTGTAATTATAGGGTATTGTGTGTAGATTAATGAGGAAAAATAACAATTTAATCAATGTTAGAATAAGGCTGTAATGTAACAAAATGTGGAAAAAGTCAAGGGGTCGGAATACTTTCCGAATGCACTGTACATGTAAAAACACAGATATTACAAAAATAAATTAATAAATCTACCTGCAGTAGAGCATGCTGGGAAAAAAGTTTATTTGTGATCATAACTTTAAAAATGTAGTTGATGTGACTTCTCATTGTCCACCACGATGAAATCGGGGAGGAAACTGTGGATCTGTCTCTGTCCGTCCGTTCGTTTGTTTGTACGTGAGTCACGCGATACCTCAGACAGCACTGGCATGATTTTTGACGGAACTTGGGTGAATGATGTGTCTTGCCATAGAGATTCTGCATTTACAAAATTACACTGATTGGCCTAAGGTGGGAGCTATAGTAATTAACTTAAATTTGTTAGTCACACACAATCTCAATTTGCTCAAGGGGGGCACTGCATCATTTGTGCATTTGTGGGGGACGACATGTTTACTGTTGCCTTGTTTAATTTTGAGTCAGTACAACTGAAACATTTTAATTAATAATGACCTTTCATTGACTTTGAGTTCACCTTACTTGAAGTATTTCAGTTAAAAATGTCTTGGGGTTTACAGTGTAGGTGGAGCTGCTTTTTCCTCTGGCTAATGACATCATTACATTACAGCAGCATGCTCAGTTGGGGTTGGCTACCCATACGGGACATCAGTCAGTTAACCACTATTCTGTACTGTATATTTATGATGCGGTTTAGTAGAAATATATTATGATTAGATGATGTACTGCATTAACAGTGTACAGAAACAGACTACTGATGTTACTGTTGAGGATTGATTTTGTCTAACAAGGTGGAAGCTACAGTAAGTAAGGCAGAAACTTGATATAAGATGGAGGAGAATCATCTTACCTTGCTGAGCACTGCTGTAACAAATGACTCCTAACAACACTGATTTCAGAAGTAGTTTCAGGTCCATCTGAAAAAAAAAGAAAATGTGTGAGGATACAGTAATAAAGGTGATGGTGAATACTGTGTGTTTGTTTACATTTGTAGTACCATAGAAGATATTAGACTTGGCGACCTAATGCATACATTCTTCCTTCCCTTGACAAAAAGGACCAAATAACTGATATAGCTTTAGGGCCCAGAGTTCTTCCTGGTCAGGTGTTCACATGGTCTGGACCCCTATATATTATAGATATAAACAGTAACTGTATTAACTCATGACATGGGCCATTACTCTCATTGTCCCATGTAAGCTGTGGTTCGCTAACGGTCCGTTTAGCCAGGGAAACAGAAAGTGCATTTAGTCTCCCTGTCGTTAAGGAGGGTTGAGCTGGGGACTGAGTGTAAAATGGGGAATGATTCATTGACCTGAGTCGTCAAAGGGTGTGTGTGTGTACCGGATGGGGATCGATATCCATGGCAGGAAGACTTTTGAGCCTAGCTGGGCTATTTACAGGAGGGAGGGAGGGATGGATGGGGGGAAGGAGGGTGATGGAGAAGGCGGGAATGAGAGAGAGAGGGAGGGAGGGACAGGGAGGAGAGACTACAGGCTAGTGAAGTAAGAGCCATGTGAGAGGAGGTCGTTTTATTGAATTAGCTCCTGACTGTTATCCTGTGACACACTGAGAATAGCAGACCTCTGCCTCCCTGCCACCAGATCGTTTATTACCTCCCATTATAACCAGGCCTTTTACAGATAGTCTAGAGAGAAATCAGCCTCAATGTTTCTACTCTATTTAGGGGTATAGCTTTAACAGAAGAAATGGGTGAGTGGACAATGCTACTATGCTAATGGTGAGGAGATAAGCACAGCATCCATTATACAATCCCCTAAGGTGGAGAAGGGGGTTGAGTGTGTAACAATGTGGACAATTTACCAGAAACTTCCTAACTTCTTTAGAGAATGATTTTGTAACTTATCTGCAGAAGAAGAAAAAAATTGAGCTTAAAAAGCAGTAGTAGGAGTCTGCAAATCTGGGAGCCAAATGAATGGCTCTTTCACCAATGCAATTCGGTTCCGACGTTCACCAAAAAAGAGCCACCCATTACTACTCTCTCTGTACTGCAGCAGTTACATTCGGATCTGTACGGGTCCTTCCGGACAAGTCAGTTGAAATTACAGATTCCCAAGACCCGTGACAATCATATCAGATCCGACCCAGACCCGTGACAATATTTATAATTCTGGATCCGGACCCGCTCGGGTCCTGGGTATTCGGGTACAGGTGGATCAATGAAGACCTCTAGACGGTGGTGTTTTTTTAAATGACACTTTGAGTTAGCCATTATCCAAGTCCTTCACTTGTGGAAAATTGTCATACTTCAGTAAAAGTATAGATACCTTAATAGAAAGTTACTAAAGTAAAAGTAAAAGTCACCCACTAAAATAGTACTTGAGTAAAAGCCTAAAAGTATTTCGTTTTAAATATACTTAAGTATCAAAAGTAAATGTAATTGCTAAAATATACTTAAGTATCAGAAGTAGAAGTAAAAGTTTAAATCATTTCAAATTCCTTATATTAGGCAAAGCAGAGAGCACCATTTCCTTGTTTTTAAATTTTACGGATAGCTAGGTGCACACTCCAAAACTCAGACATAATTTACAAAAGATGCATTAGCGTTTCGTGAGTCCGCCAGACCATAGGCAGTAGGGATGACAACGTGTTATCTTGATGCGTGAATTTCACCATTTCCCTGTCCTACTAAGCGTTCAAAATGTAACAAGTACTTTTGGTTGTCAGGGTAAATGTATGGAGTAAAAAGTACTTGATTTTCCTTGGGAATGTACTGAAGTAAAAGTAAAAGTTGTCAAAAACATAAGTAGTAAAGTAAAGTATAGATACCCCAAAAAACTACTTAAGTACTTTACAACACTGGAGAGTAATCAAGAACGGATGAAAAACAGGATTCATACAATTATCAAAATATAAATACTTACCTTATCGGCGTGATTTATTTCCGAGGCAACATACGTAAATGTATCTTCTTTAAAATCCCCGTCGTGATCCGCTACCCAGCGTAGACACAGCAACAATTGCCTTGTTGGCAACGGGAGGTACTTTCTCCTCTGCGAAAAGTCACGGTCAATTCACTCCCCCGCGGGTCATTCCTTATTCAGTTACTCCATTAAAAAAGGGAAAAATGCAGTCTACAATTTAGTTGTATAAAAGTGTTGGCGTATGTAATTAATATATATATGTAGCATACTCCCCTGGCCGCGTGAATTTATTTTTATTTTCAAAATTAGATTAAGAGAGAAGTCCGCAGTATTCTCCGCTGAAGCTAAGCCCCGCCTCCACAGGAAATGCCGTCATGAGTTTAAGGCACGCCCATATTCTATTACAATGAACAATTGGGGAAGGAGACAAAACAGCCTCACGCTGAGATGTACAAGATGTGGAAAATATCATAATATTTACATTTTAGTGATTTAGCAGACGCTCTTATCCAGAGCGACTTACAGTTAGTGAGTGCATACTTTTTTCTCTCATACTGGCCCCCCGTGGGAATCGAATCCACAACCCTGGCGTTGCAAGCACCATGCTCTACCAACTGAGCTACACAGGGCCCGTGTGTGTTATATATATAATATGTGTTATAAAAGTGAAGAGAATGTGACGTTGTAATTGCGGTGGGAATCATGAAGCCACATCTTCTGAATGCCCCACAAGGGTAAAGGAGAATGAGGTGGCCAAACTCAGGGTTGTACAGATCATTTCATATGCAGAAGCTGTGAAAAGGGTTGAGGGTTTGAATGTTGCACCAGAAGAGTCCATGGTAGTTGATAGGCCTTCGCTGCAGGCTGCAGGGGTTGTCTTACACCAAGAGGATCCTGACATTTTAAAGGTTAAAAAGGTGGACTTTGTGGCCTTTATCGCAATGGTGATAAATGGCACTGCCAAGGTGGAGAAAAGATCTAGGAAGATTGAAATCATTGTGATTGCGGCGGAGCGGTTCCTGGGGCTGAAAGATTTCACAGTAAAGGTTACATGGAGTATTAGCAAAAGTCGTATTACCTTCTCAGGTCCTAGAGCCTCAGAAGGGAGATATGGAGAACTAAAAGAAGGAAGAAGTGGGAATTTAGTTTGTTTTGGCAATACACTATTTTTATTAGGGTGGATTGTTAGAATCACTATTAAAGTATGAATTTATTTATTTTTATATTATTTTTGGTTTCAAACCGTCCAGTTGGTGGCGGCAATACAACTTTTGGATGTAGTCCGCCTTAAAATCCACAGAAGAAGAAGAAGAAGAAGAAGAAGAAGAAGAAGTACAGTGTACTAGAATAATGAAAGTTCTCCCAAAACGAACACTTGAATAGCTTCTTATTATCAAATCAAATTTTCTTATGTATGGATGGGTTTGTGATGTGTTGCCTTTTAGGGTCATGTTCAGTCTATCTCCCTTATTGGTTACCCTCTTTTTAATGGACATTCTAATGCTTTTTAAAAATGACTTTGCAAGAGGTTCTTGGACGAATTGCTGACATCTAGTCCTACTATAACACATATTGCTGAGTGGACTGACTGAGGGTGTGGCAACAGTTTCCATGAGCTGTTAGGGTCTGGTCTGGTTAGGGTGTACACACACAGGCTCCCTTGAAGCTGCCCATGTCTGAATGGGACACAAAGACACTGTTTGTGCTTTACAGAAAACCTCATTGGATAAAGAATCAAAGGGGGATTAAATCTTTCTCATATTTGGACTACTCACTCTCACACACAACAACTTAATAGGCTACCTGTTATTTCACTGATGTTCTGCATGGGTTTGGGTTTGAACCCAGTCCAGCGTCTTTTCACTGTTCAATCACCACTTTTATTTATTATGTTTATGTTAGAAAAAAATTACTTTGACTGGTCACCTTGCTCCTTACCAAATGTATTTTGGTTGGATTTGACCAAAATAAAATGCAAGCAAGAGAGTTATTTTGTAATCAACTAAATTTCTGGTATTTAATTAATTGTTTTTTATTAAGAAAATATTTATTCTTCAGGATGGAAGATATTGGTAAACTTTCTAGTCAAACAACCACTGGTGGACTTACCATTAGGCAGAAATGCCTGCCTCAGGCCTCACATCATCAAGGGGCCTCATGAGGGGCCCCCATGCTCCATCCCCATAAAAATCTATCTGTTTAAGCTAGAGATATCCGTTGTTTTGCATAGGCTGCGTCTCAATCCACCGTATCCACCGATGTCGGCCTTCTGCATCTGCCTTGGAAGGGGGTTGTCACTAGTTACCACAGCCACAAAGTCATCATTATGGCTAAACCCCACCTATTTAAAAAATTGATCCTCTTAAAAATTGATTTTAAAGCCAACACTAACCTTAAACCTAACCACACTGCTAACCCTATGCCTAACCTCAAATGTTTGTTTTCATACTTTTTTACAATATAGCCAATTCTGAGTTGGTGGCTGTGGTAAATAGTGACAACCGGTGGAAGGTGACTACATCAGTGTTTGTCAGACCGGGAGACATCCCGAAAATCAGTCTTCTCCACAATGGAAAGATGAGACTCTCACAAACACATTTTAGTCATTTAGCAGACGCTCTTATCCAGAGCGACTTACAGTTAGTGAGTGCATACATTTTTCATACTGGCTCCCCGTGGGAATCAAACCCACAACCCTGGCGTTGCAAGAGCCATGCTCTACCAACTGAGCTACAGGAGGGTCACAATGGTGTTTTCCGTTTGAGGGACCACAATGGAAAGTCCCTGACTTTATTGTGCAATCCCGGTCACTTTAATATTCGTACTGTGTGTGGAATGAATGGATGTGGATAGGGCATTCCCACGTAAAAGGTATACAGGTAATTCCACAGAAAAAAATGCATTTATTTTCCAGATTTTTCTTATATCGCTCAGACATAGGACAGACACTTCAAAACATACTTCCTTTTTATTTTATTTTATTCATGAATATGTTATTCAATGCGTTTCTATGGGTTGATATCAGTAAGGCCAAATTCAACGTTTCATCAAATAGTTTTTTATATATATTTTTTTATACCTACAGGGGTCCAAAATCAAATAGCTAAATGATCCTTGATATGACCATCTTAAAACAATTCCATATGTTAACTTACTAGAAACCCAGCCCCGGGCCCTTACACTCTAGAGGGATGCAATATGCATTTCTTTAGTAAAAAGACAGGTGCTGCTGATAATACTGCCGTCGTCATTGAGGCAGAAGACATGTATGTGTAGCCCATGTATCGGATGCTGTCTGGCCAAAAACAGTATGGCATGTCACTAACTGTAAGTTGCTCTAGATAAGAGCATCTGTTAATTTACTAAAATGTCAAATGTAAATATACATGGGTTACATATAGTCCTAGTAAGACAGAAGGGCGCTGTTTCACTCGCTCAGATTCTTTCTCTAGTAAGACAGTTTCAGCCACTTGCGAATTGAAGGAAAGTTGGCGGGTGCACAGTGCACTGTTCGGATGCTGGAATTATTTGGATGAATGTGCAAAGGTAACCTACTTTTTGAAGTGATTTGTTTGACAGTCAGATGAAAACATCATGACTGGTTGTGTTCATGACACATTAAAATGTTGTACAATTTTACATGTCTTCACTATAAAACCCATATATTTTTTGGGCACACATAGGAGGGGTGGGGGTGGGGCTCAGACTGGCCTCTGCCCGGAGCCTCCAAATCACTAAGTCCGCCCCTGCAAACAACCAAAACATCAGTCCTGGAAGCTTGACTGTTCCTGTTTAATCCCTGGGGTCTATTTCCAGAGGAACGTTGTTCTTCATCTCTCCTTTCATTCAGCACTCTCATCCTTAATTACTGCCAGTGCATCTTGTCCACTCCCAATTTTAGATGTTGACCTATCCTTCCTGGCTCTTGAATAACTATGATAATAATGAATAACTGTGGACATGTTGTACTGTACAGCATTTTAGTCACATTAGTGAATCATTTACACAACTCTTTAAAAAAACTGGATGGATTTGATTGTGTATGTTTTCTAATCAAGTGTTAGGTCTTGATTGTATTAGCTATCTAAACAGCAGGCCTTGTGGAACTATCTTCAAAACGAAATACAGAATAAATAGATAGAAAATGAACCCCAGGCCGTATTTGTTATCAGCTAAAGCCAAGCAAGCACAGCCATAAGAACTGCCAGGTGTTTAGCACCTGTGGCCACTGGTCAGTTTGCAGGCCAGGGATTGAGCTGGGAAACAGTCTATGCCTGAAGCTATATGTTGTGCAGACAGGAAGATTCTGGCTCTCATTTCATTCTTATAGTTTGAGTCTTATCTATATCCATTTGATCATATCTCATTTATCACCAGTGCAAATTCACACCAATATGCCCAGATTATTATGAGCTGCAATTCAGCATTGTGTCATAGTGAATGAGTCAAAGTCTTGTGCTGGGGACAATATAAGGCCACTCTAAAATGAGGAGTATTTCTGTCTGTAATAAAACCGTTTTGTGGGGAAGAAATCATTCTGATTGGCTGGGTCTGGCTCCCCAGTGGGTTGGCCTGGCTCTCAAGTGGGTGGCCCACCCATGGCTGCGCCCCTGCCCAGTCATGGGAAATCCATAGATTAAGGGATTATTAATTTATTTTATTTCCTTATATGAACTGTAACTCAGCAAAATCTTTGAAATTGTTACATGTTGTGTTTATATTTTTGTTCAGCATAGTACCAGATCGGACCCTCCTTTGCCTCCAGAACAGCCTGAATTCTTCGGAGGATTGTACAAGGTGTTGGAAATGTTCCACAAGGATGTTGGTCCATGCCGACGCGATGGCATCACGCAGTTGCTGCAGATTGGACGGTGGTACATTCATGCTACGAACAGCTGTGCAGACCACTCAAGTAAACTGAACTCGCTGTCATGTTCCAGGTGATGTTTATCCACTCCTCAATTGTCCAGTGTTGGTGATCGTGTGCCCACTGGAGCGCTTCTTCTTGTTTTTTAGCTGATAGGAGTGGAACCCGGTGTGGTCGTCTGCTGCAATAGCCTATCTTGTTTTGTTTTGTTTTGTTTTAGTCATTTAGCAGACGCTCTTATCCAGAGTGACTTACAGGAGCAATTAGGGTTAAGTGCCTTGCTCAAGGGCACATTGACAGATTTTTCACCTAGTCGGCTCGGGGATCTATCTGTGACAAGGACCGACAAGTTGTGCGTTCCGAGATGTCGTTCTGCACACCACTGTTGTACTGTGCAGTTTGTGGCCCACCTGTTAGCTTGCACGATTCTTGCCATTCTCGTTCGACCTCTATAATCAAAAAGCTGTTTTCGCCCACAGGACTGCCGCTGACTGGATGTTTTTTGTTTGTCGCACCATTCTCAGTAAACCCTAGACATTGTCATGCATGAAAAGGTCAGGAGGGCGGCCGTTTCTGCGATACTGGATCCGGCGTGCCTGGCACCGACGACCATACCACGCTCAAAGTCCCTTAGGTCACTTGTTTTACTGACTCTAAAGTTCAAATGAACAGTAACTAAATACCTCGATGCCTGCTTTATATAGCAAGCCACGACCACGTGACTTACTATCTGTAGGCCAGTTTCCTTCACAATTACGCCTGCCGAACATCTGCCCTCACCGTCGTTAACTTCAGGAAAACAGTGCCTGACTGGTGGAGACGAAGGTCACTGGGAGACTCTCAATTGCATACTCCTCGCCCATTGGATGAGAAAGCCAGAGGTCCCTCCCCTCTGAGCTTCTCCTGGATTTTGAGAAGGAGGCGGGGACAGAGGAGAGAGGATGCGAAGAGTATGCAGTTGAGATTCTCCCTTTGTATACCGTTGTCCTAGCTAGCTTGCTACCGCGTCGACCCCGCCTCTTCTTCTGTGGGGTTTCTCGGAGGTTGGCATCCAACGGTATGGTCCATTACCACCACCTACTGTACTGGAGCGCCCCCGCCTCCCACCTGTGTACCGGAGTCCTAGACCAATAGAAGTATAAAGAGGGGTTCCTGCAGATGCAGGAATGCCCACATTCAGAAAATTTAGGCTGCAATTGCACCCTTCTCGAATATTCGGGACTCTTTTTTTATTACACCTGCTTTTTGCTGACTGCAAGACAAGGCAAAAAGGCTGATCGCCGATGGACACACACTTAAGAACCTTTCAACAGATAAAGGTTGCACAACCAATGGTTGTGTGCCAGGTCATCGACTGTGCAGTCTGGCACCAGATTGCTATAACATAATGATGTTGTTAGCTGATATGTAAATTACCTATCCAGGCGTTGTACGATTTGACATGCGTCAGCAATGTCTGAGCAAAGGAACACGACCAAAGGTAGGTGCTGTACCCTAGCCAACCTACATTGGATTTGAGAGTTTGAATTGTCTAGACGTGTCTTTGGCTTCCCGCTTGATTTTGAATGAAATTTGTCCGCTGTTCCGATTGGCTGCTGCAGCTCTGTAATTGGATGACCTTATTTGTCTGTGTCCTGGTTCAACCGAGGCACCGGGTTAACTTTGGTCCTGTTCCCCTGCTCAGACATTGCATGCATCAACCAATGGTCGGGTGCCATGTCATTGACTGTGCCATCAGGCACCAGATCGCTATAACATGTGGGGCGTGTTCCTCTGCCCAAGCGTTGCTGACACCTGTCAGATCTTACAATGCCTGGATAGATATTTTACATCTCAGCTAACCATATCATATGTTATACTAACCTGTCAGTCGATGACGTGGCACACAACCATTGGTTGATGCATGCAACGTCTGAGCAGTGGAACGCGACCACGATGTGGTTGTCCGATAGGTAAAATACCTATCCAGGCATTGTAAGATCTGGCATGTGTCAGCAACGTCTGAGCAGGGGAACATGACCAGTGACTTCATTCGTTTTGTAAAGCGGCGTCCTCTCATGCATGAGCGCAGACACAGTCAGGTAGAAATATTAACTGGAAAAACAACGTGTCATTATGTTATTTGGGCAAATTATTCCGGAGCTAATTGAAATCAAATGTCTGCTAATTAAACATAAATCTGATAATCCAATTTCGGTAGGCATATGGGGTTGTTGTTGCATAGGCTAATAGGTTTGTTGCAAAGGTTTTCAATCTGTAATTTTGCAAACAAGCCTTAAGTCAAGTGATTTAGAATGGTAACATCCAAGTAAATCCTTTGAAGAAAATGTGTGTGCTTGCTTCAGTTGTCTAAAGAATGAATTCGGTATTTGACTGTAATCCATTGTTCAGATTTCTGTTTCATTTTATCTGTCCCTCCACACCATCTCAAGCTATTTAAGACGTTCAGTAATTTTCGCATGTAAAACCCCTCTTAGTAAACCTAGGCCTAATTTGGTCACATGGAGCTGAGTGACGGCCATATTGGAAAACTGCTGCCCTGTGTAGGGCTGGGTAATTATGCAATGGGGCTTATAGCTGGACATATTTATTGAGACTTTTGCTGGCTTTCTGTAAAGGTTAAGTGGTCTCATCATAAAGGCATTTTGTGAAAATGGGTTTACCCTCTGCTGGATTCTGCATTTCTATAGAATTATAGTGGTTCTACATGCCAGTTGTCGCTACTAGCCACACTGGTCCATTGCCATAACAACAGCATCGCTGACTAATAGGTCCCAGAAAATAACAGTCTCTGCAAAGCAAGAAAGTTGAATAAAATGACTCTGCCAGTTGTCTGGGTGGTTGGTCCTTATGCAGCAGGTTTGTCGTTTTTAGTTTAGGGTGTAATTTGCTCCAGGCCTGACAGTTTGCCTTTCAACTAATCTATTTGGTGTTCCAACCCTTGGGAGACTATGAGAAAGGAGTGGGCCACCTGACCAATGCTTGTGTGCTGGAAACCCCAGAAGCTCCTCCAGTAGACTCTACCACCTCCTGTGTTCCAGATCTAGCTAAAACTGCCCACCATTAGCTAGGTGAGGATGTACTCCCATTGGAAGCAAGGTTTGGAGTACCACCAACTGGTGGGCCAGTTCCTGCTCCTGTGGTTGATCGACCTGTCCCAGTTCCTGCTCCTGTGGTTGATCGACCTGTCCCAGTTCCTGCTCCTGTGGTTGATCGACATGTCCCAGTTTCTGGCTGACAAACATATCCATTCACCTGTGTCTGGTAGACCACTAACCCCTCCTAATCGACAAGCAGACGGCAAGCCATGCCCTTTGGTTACTGAGCTAAGCCCCCCCACCTCCAGAACCACCAGCTTAGTATTCCACAGGCAGCCAGGGGTCCAATGCCATGCCACTGCCTGCAGTCCCCTGATGGGGCAGCGCTAAGCCCCTCTGCCTCGACCTACACCCCCCAACCTCTCAGAACTGCTAATGAACAGAATTTTCCTTTTTGATATATGTTCCGTATTTGGGAATGGCTGTAGGAAATTCCCACCACTATACTTGACTGACTTTCCCCATTACCCAATCCCCATCCAGTTCCTGCAGCAGAGGCGGGACTTCCTCCGCACCCTTTAAATAGACTCACCTATGGCTAATCAGTGTGGCGGTCTGGCAAACTGTTCAGTTCAGTTGTGTTGTTAGCTTTATTCCTTTTCAACTTCTCATTTACCTTTTGGATGAGTTATATTCAAAGCAATATTGTATGGCTTAATCTTGTATCTTTGATTTGATCACATTTATTATGATTGTTAGCCTAATTGATTGTTGCCATGTGCTCTTTATACCTCAGTAACTCCTTTACCTTAGTATGTACAGTGGGGAAAAAAGTATTTAGTCAGCCACCAATTGTGCAAGTTCTCCCACTTAAAAAGATGAGAGAGGCCTGTAATTTTCATCATAGGTACACGTCAACTATGACAGACAAAATGAGAAAAGAAAATCCAGAAAATCACATTGTAGGATTTTTAATGAATTTATTTGCAAATTATGGTGGAAAATAAGTATTTGGTCAATAACAAAAGTTTCTCAATACTTTGTTATATACCCTTTGTTGGCAATGACACATGTCAAACGTTTTCTGTAAGTCTTCACAAGGTTTTCACACACTGTTGCTGGTATTTTGGCCCATTCCTCCATGCAGATCTCCTCTAGAGCAGTGATGTTTTGGGGCTGTCGCTTGGCAACACGGACTTTCAACTCCCTCCAAAGATTTTCTATGGGGTTGAGATCTGGAGACTGGCTAGGCCACTCCAGGACCTTGAAATGCTTCTTACGAAGCCACTCCTTCGTTGCCCGGGCGGTGTGTTTGGGATCAGGGACGGTGTGTTCATTAGGGCGATATGGGCGACGCACTGCCAAACGGGAAAAGGAAGGGATTTTTTTTCTAATCAATTATATCACGGCAACAGTAGTTATCAGTGTTCTAATCTAGACGTCTGATCTGCCACTAAATGTCCAATCAGGCTAAAGTCGTGCTTCAAATGGCCCCGACCCTTTTGGGGCGATTTCAGTCAGGTTGAAAATCGCCCCAGAAGTCTCTCATAGCCTGTCATGTAAAATCTTTTTTTTTCAAATATCAGAGCTTTCAATTCAATCTCTATGGGTTTCTGAGGGCTTGCACTTACGCGCTTTCGTCATACGTAACATAACCATGAACGTAACTAAGAAAAGAGCGGGTAGCAGCGTCAATCAATTCACGTACTACTATCAAGATGGCTAGCGTTCAGTGCAACTCGATTGTCTCTTTGAAAGAAGTTCACATCAAAGACCATTCAAAACGAGCTACTGGAGTGTATGCTAGCGGTCATGAGGGAACATATTGTGGAGGAGGTGAAGTCGGCGAACTTCGTAGCTATCCAAGCTGACGAGACCACGGACGTTTCTACACAGATACAGCTGGTGCTTGTGCTGAGGTACATAGATAACAACCACAAAGTGCAGGAGCGCTTTTTTGAGTTCCTTCCCATCTCGGAATCAACCTCAGTCTCAATCGCCAGTGTGCTTTTGGAGAGACTGAACGGTCTTTTTGCCGACGACGAGAAAGTCAAACTGTGGTGCACTGGCACTGTACCAGGTTCTCATGAGCTACAACCTCCAGGAGACGTTCTCTGAGACTGTGACTCTGTTGAACATCCTCATAACTACTCCCATGACAACAGCTGAATCTGAGAGATGTTTCTCAACTTTGACACGAGTTAAGACATTCCTGCGAAATTCAATGGGCCAGGAACGTCTGAATGCACTGGCCATGCTTTCCATGGAGAGGGAACTAGTCCTCAGCATGCCTGATTTCAATGAGAAAGTCATTGACCGCTTTGCTGCATTGAAAGAGAGAAGAGAACAGTTTCAGTACAAGTAATGTAGCCTCTCTCTCTCTTTGTCCCTCCCTGTCTGTCTCTTTAACACACACACGCCCAAATCAGTTCACAGTTGATGTTGTTTAAAATAGTTATTTTTCATTTTAAAAAAAGTTAAAAAAAAAAAAAAAATCTGTTCATGTTCATTTTTACAAATCTATACAATTGGCCAGAATATGGTTGTTCATATTTACAAATCTATACAATTGGCCAGAATATGGTTGTTCATTTTTACAAAGCCATACAGATAGCTGTGTTTACCTTTTCTATAAATTATTTTCAAATTCTGTTTTCAGGCAAAATGTCTATCACTGTTCATTTTCACAAATCTATACAAGAGGGCAGAATATGGAAGTCTATAAAAATTTCTTATTACCAATAACTTGCATCAATGTTTTCAGTAGCCTCTATCAAAAGCTCCTGCTTGCTTGTTGTGAATTATGCTCAGGTGCACATATTTCCAATTCAACCATGAGGCAAAAAATGTGGTAAAAGCTCTTGTTAATCCTGCAATCTGAACAAATACCAAGATGCTGTATTTTCAGCTGATATTTCATTTGTTTATGGAAATGCATATTGTTTATGCAGTGTTGAGGAATGTGAAAGAACACCCTTGATTATTTTTACTGTGATAACTTATTTTGCTTTTGTAAGCCAACACTTTTGAGATCAGTCAATAAATGCTTCTGGCATTGACTTATATGCTGCCCCTGTCTTCATGTTGTTGCTGGACATATCTTTTTTAAAATGTGTGTAGGTCACCTAAATCATCAGAAAAATTGCCCCCCCTGAGAATTTTTTCAGGAGCCGCCACTGTTTGGGATCATTGTCATGCTGAAAGACCCAGCCACGTTTCATCTTCAATGCCCTTGCTGATGGAAGGAGGTTTTCACTCAAAATCTCACGATACATGGCCCCATTCATTCTTTCCTTTACACGGATCAGTCGTCCTGGTCCCTTTGCAGAAAAAAAGCCCCAAAGCATGATGTTTCCACCCCCATGCTTCACAGTAGGTATGGTGTTCTTTGGATGCAACTCAGCATTCTTTGTCCTCCAACCACGACGAGTTGAGTTTTGACCAAAAAGTTATATTTTGGTTTCATCTGACCATATGACATTCTCCCAATCCTCTTCTGGATCATCCAAATGCACTCTAGCAAACTTCAGACGAGCCTGGACATGTACTGGCTTAAGCAGGGGGACACGTCTGGCACTGCAGGATTTGAGTCCCTGGCGGCGTAGTGTGTTACTGATGGTAGGCTTTGTTACTTTGGTCTCAGCTCTCTGCAGGTCATTCACTAGGTTCCCCCGTGTGGTTCTGGGATTTTTGCGATCATTTTGACCCCACAGGGTGAGATCTTGCGTGGAGCCCCAGATCGAGGGAGATTATCAGTGGTCTTGTATGTCTTCCATTTCCTAATAATTGCTCCCACAGTTGATTTCTTCAAACCAAGCTGCTTACCTATTGCAGATTCAGTCTTCCCAGCCTGGTGCAGGTCTACAATTTTGTTTCTGGTGTCCTTTGACAGCTCTTTGGTCTTGGCCATAGTGGAGTTTGGAGTGTGACTGTTTGAGGTTGTGGACAGGTGTCTTTTATACTGATAACAAGTTCAAACAGGTGCCATTAATACAGGTAAAGAGTGGAGGACAGAGGAGCCTCTTAAAGAAGAAGTTACAGGTCTGTGAGAGCCAGAAATCTTGCTTGTTTGTAGGTGACCAAATACTTATTTTCCACCATAATTTGCAAATAAATTCATTAAAAATCCTACAATGTGATTTTCTGGAGAAAAAAAATCTCAATTTGTCTGTCATAGTTGACGTGTACCTATGATGAAAATTACAGGCCTCTCTCATATTTTTAAGTGGGAGAACTTGCACAATTGGTGGCTGACTAAATACTTTTTTCCCCCACTGTATTTTGTATATATTCATTCACTTACTTACATGCTGTTTCATACAGTATATATTGTAGTCATTATTCTGCTATATTGAGAGTATACATTTGGGTTTATTTGTATTCTTATAGTTTGACTACCATGTATGTTCTTTACCTTGTTTATACAGTTGAAGTCGGAAGTTTACATACACTTAGGTTGGAGTCATTAAAACTTGTTTCTCAACCACTCCACAAATTTCTTGTTAACAAACTATGGTTTTGTGCATGACACAAGTAATTTTTCCAACAATTGTTTACAGACAAATTATTTCACTTATAATTCACTGTATCACAATTCCAGTGGGTCAGAAGTTTACATACACTAAGTTGACTGTGCCTTTAAACAGCTTGGAAAATTCCAGAAAATGATGTCATGGCTTTAGAAGCTTCTGATAGGCTAATTGCCATCATTTGAGTGAATTGGAGCTGTACCTGTGGATGTATTTCAAGGCCTACCTTCAAACTCAGTGCCTCTTTACTTGACATCATGGGAAAATCAAAAGAAATCAGCCAAGACCTCAGGAAAAAATTGTAGACCTCCACAAGTCTGGTTCATCCTTGGGAGCAATTTCCAAATGCCTGAAGGTACCACGTTCATCTATACAAACAATAGTATGCAAGTATAAACACCATGGGACCATTCAGCCATCATACCGCTCAGGAAGGAGACCCTTTCTATCTCCTATAGATGAACGTATTTTGGTGCGAAAAGTGCAAATCAATCCCAGAACAACAGCAAAGGACCTTGTGAAGATGCTGGAGGAAACAGGTACAAAAGGATCTATACCACAGTAAAAACAAGTCCTATTTCGACATAACCTGAAAGGCCGCTCAGCAAGAAAGAAGCCACTGCTCCAAAACCGCCATAAAAAAGCCAGACTACGGTTTGCAACTGCACATGGGGACAAAGATCGTACTTTTTGGAGAAATGTCCTCTGGTCTGATGAAACAAAAATAGAACTGTTTGGCCATAATGACCATCGTTATGTTTGGAGGAAAACGGTGCCTTGCAAGCTGAAGAACCGTGAAGCATGGGGGTGGCAGCATCATGCTGTGGGGGTGCTTTGCTGCAGGAGGGACTGGTGCACTTCACAAAATAGATGGCATCTTGAGGAAGGAAAATTACGTGGATATATTGAAGCAACATCTCAAGACATCAGTCAGGAAGTTAAAACTTGGTCGCAAATGGTTCTTCCAAATGGACAACGACCCCAAGTATACTTCCAAAGTTGTGTCAAAATGGCTTAAGGACAACAAAGTCAAGGTATTGGAGTGGCCATCACAAAGCCCTGACCTCAATCGTATAGAACATTTGTGGGCAGAACTGAAAAAGCGTGTGTGAGCAAGGAGGCCTACAAACCTGACTCCAGCTCTCAGTAGGAATGGGCCAAAATTCACCCAACTTATTGTGGGAAGCTTGTGGAAGGCTACCCGAAACGTTTGACGCAAGTTAAAGAATTGTAAAGGCAATGCTACCAAATACTAATTGAGTGTATTTAAACTTCTGACCCACTGGGAATGTGATGAAAGAAGTAAAATCTGAAATCAATCATTCTCTCTACTATTATTCTGACATTTCACATTCTTAAAATAAAGTGGTTATCCTATCTGACCTAAGACAGGGAATGTTTACTAGGATTAATTGTCAGGAATAGTTAAAAACTGAGTTTAAAAGTATTTGGCTAAGCTGTATGTAAACTTCCGACTTCAACTGTAGATCAACCATCCAGAACCTTGTAACATATGTCACCCTTTCATTCCTACCATATAAACTGGACATTGGCCCTTTAACTTTGCCTCCATATCCTCCTGTGTTATCAACACCTCTCCACAGTAGCCCACACCACCAGCATGTTCACCTCAAAATACAGTCCTATCAACCACAACCCTAACAATACAAATGTTCGGTCCAGTTTTTTAAGGCCTTGCTGTTTATTAATATTTTCCTACAACAGCAAATTACAGAAGCAGTATTGAAAATAAAAGTTTTTTTTTGTTGTAAAAAAAATGTGCACAAAATTTGAATGACAGTACAAAACGAAGCAATAATAATCCAGGTAAATGGGGACATTACTATAGGACATTTTTATACCTTTTTCAATAATGAAAACATCTCAATTTGTACATTTCTGAATTATATCACAATCTGAAACTATAAAAAAGAAGAAAATTAACTTTTTTTTCAGTTTTAGATTTTCTTTACAAATGAATGCTATAAACACAAACTTCTTCAATATATTTATCAGTGCAACATTGTTTATTTTTTGTTTCCACCCTACAGTATCCTTTTCTCTAGTTACCAGACTGAGGATACTGTCCTCAAAGCTGAATGCACAAAACAGTAAGCATTGCTAAGTGGGACATCAAACCTGAAATCAACTAAAGCCAAGCTGAGAATGTGTTCACCACAGCACACGACATAGCACACGGATATAGCAGATGTCCTCCTGTTCAACATCATTATGTCTCTGATTGTTGTGGTGTAGAAAATCCAATGGGCCTTTCCAAGTCCTCCTCAGACCTGATACTGTGAGCCTCTTACTAAGTCCTTTCTACCGCACCCCTTACTTCCCCATCCAAAACTCTTTTGGAGCATTGCCATCGGTAGATCTGAAAACCAAGAGTCTCAAGAGATTTCATAGAGTTCACATTGACACCAGATATGCAACTTCAGCTGAAAAACATGTATAAAATGAACCATCAAACATTGTAGTTTCTAGTCAACCCACCTTCCCCTTTTTGAAATTGCCAGGAGTCCATTCCAGTCAGTGCAACGCAAGAGGTCCATTTAGTGTGAACGTTTATTGAAAAAGGTGTGGTTGTGGTTGAAATGCTGCGGACCGTCCAGTAGTAGTGTGTTGATAATAAACACCTCCCCAAGTAGAAAAGGTATCCAATCATCCTTTGGTAAAGACAACAGGGCGAGTGACTTGATTTGCCATGCATGATGACATCACTCGACCGCTTAGCTCTGTACCAGAGTCCTTTCCTCATGACATCAGCCCTGACATCACAAAGTTTGGCTGCTACACGTTTTATAGGCGTAAACCTAGGCCGATCATCTGTGATCATGAGTCAAATATGTGACAACACAATACAAATCTGTGATCATGATTATGATAATCTAGCCTGCTGTGTGAATGTGAAAGCACCATTCTTCAGTAAGCCCCTAGTGAGGATTTAGATGTTGAATGACAAAGTGCATTCTAAGCTGCAAGTCATAAAAGGTAGCACTTTTTTTGTAGGACAATCCACAAATGCCTGGGAAAGGGTTGTGGGTTCGATTCCCATGGGGGGCCAGTATGAAAAAATAAAAACATATAATGTATGCACTCACTAACTGTATGTCGCTCTGGATAAGAGCGTCTGCTAAATGACTAAAATGTAAAGGGGATACCTAGTCAGTTGCACAACTGAATGCATTCAACCAAAATGTGTCTTGCGCATTAAACCCCTCTGAAGGGGACTGCCTTAATCGACATCCACAGTTGTTGTGGGGGTGAACTGCCTTGCTCAAGGGCAGAACAGCAGATTTTTCCACCTTGCCAGCTCAGGGATTCGAACAAGCAACCTTTCGGTTACTGTCCCAACGCTCTAACCCGCTAGGCTACCTGCCACCCCATACCCATTGGTCAACTCCATATAGCTAAAGCAAAGCAAAAGCAATGGTTGTTTTTGGTATGCTGGCAGACAGACATTCCACATATCTTTCTCTCCTGCTGCTGTTGATATGAGAAAAGATGACAGACCCTGTGTGAGGACAGGAGGATAGGGGTGTGTGGCTGCCATATGTTAGTTAGTGTATAGAAGTTAATAACATGAATACAACTGTTTGTCTTTTTTCATTTGTGTTTATGATCACTTCTTCGTTGTCCCCTCCATGGTGTCATGAAATGGATTGCATCTAGAAAACGTTGATGACATTGACTGCTCAGTCAGTTTCAACAAGCAAGTCTTCTTTGAATGTGCACTGAATTGTCATAACAGCGGTCTATCTTCACACAGCACACAGAGTCTGCTCTCTCTTCTGGAGAGCAACGAAATTAAACAATAAAGCCACAACACTTCACTCTTCACAACAACAGTCAAACGATTGTATTTACAACACACAACCCATTGGAAAAAGGGATACTGCAGCTTTTTTTTTTACCTTTTACTTTCTTAAAAAAGGGCATTAAAATATATTAAAACTTATATACAATATTATGTATGTCTGGGACAGAGAGAGAAAAGCGCCATGGATGGATTCTATTGGATCATGTTTTGCAGACTTGATTATTAGCTAATTTAAAGCCCCTGCTTTAGTTGTCAGATCATTGTCATAATGTTGTCAGAACTTTGTCAGAACGTAAGGGAGGTAAAAACACAAAATAAGATGTATTAAAGGCACTGTCAGAACCATCTACTGCCAAGGGGCGTGACCTTTACCCTTAACCTCTGATCCACACCTGTAGACAGAGGCAGAGGGCAGGGGTCAGGGGGGCAGGGGGCACACCCTGCTTCTATCCACCCATGGGGCAGTATGACCAACAACACTGTCAGTTATGGTTCATTTTGGGTTTTGATACTTCTCTTTCAACACAAAAATAACAACTTTGACTTAAAATAATAATAACAAAATGGTTTCTTCCTCCCAGAAAATGATAAATACTTTAAACATTATAATCATTAAATTGGTCTCAAAACCAGCATCTGATTGTAAAAATGAATGAAAATCAACTATAAAAATTAAAATAATCATCTAATCATCTGTACAGATTTTTTCTCCTGTGTTTAATTTTGTACAGTGTCCCCTACTGGTAGGTTCCCGTTACTGCAGCTCCTGAGAAAAGCAATGGATCAGACACAACCTCCCATTGGTTCCTGAACCTGGGCCTCCTCCAATGAGAGGCCTCCGGCAGTCCCTTTAGGTCCGGCGACTTATTGAGTCTTGGCTATGCCTACAGTCTTGTGCACGCTCACGGCACGCTGCACTCCCCAAACACACATCTCACTCCCCCTTCCCATTCACGCCTCTGTGTATGAGTTCTGTGAGTTGAGTTTGTCCTTCTTTAGCTTGACTCCATCCACCAGCTCAAAGTTATAGTTCTCCAGAGCGGATAAGTTCCTGTCGGACATGTGGCCGTGTGAGCAGGCACAGTAGAGGACGACCCCACAGATGGCCCCCAGGAAGACCCCTAGGGCGCTCATAGCGATGATGGTGATGAGGATAGGGTCCAGTGTCTTCAGCATGTTACCTGCCCCACCACTGACACCGTTGAGGATCTCATTGCTCTCCACGATCTCAGGGAAATCTGTGATGTCCACCACTACAGGAGAGAAGAAGAAGAGGGTGAGTAGACAGGCGTAATGGGACCTAGAAGGACAACATTTATTTCATATTCAACCATCCCACTATTCAGAGAAATCTACAGCTTTGTAGATAGCTGTTGCATATGTTTGGACAATGCTTTTTTTGCTTATTTTTCAACACTAAATTCCTAAGCTGTGTGTTACAGAGAAGAGAGAGTGAGGAAGACGTTGAGCAGATGGACGTATTAGTGAAATCTACAGTCATCTCAAACATTTTCTATCAATATGTAATGTGACTTACTGATTTCATTGAATCTGTCTTCAGGCAGCATGGACTCTGTAGGAACATCAGGATCTGTTGAGGAAGACAGAGAGATAGTTAGAAGTCCTTCCCTCCAGCACAATAGTAGAAAAATCATCTCACTCTTTACACTGAACATGACATAGAGGGCCGGTTTCCGGGACACAGATTAAACCTAGTCCTGGACAAAAAAGCACTTTCAATGGCGAGTCTGTATTGAGTTTGCGTTTTAGTCCAGGACTATGCTTAATCTGTGTCTGGGAAACATTCCCTAAATGTTAGGCCTGTGCAGACTGGTGTTCTTATGTCACTGGTTCAAATCCGGCTTGAAGGATCAATGTAGCGACGTAACACTCACCCTTGCAGTCAGCCATGTTCAGATTGTCCAGGATCTTGATATCGTCCACAGCGATATCACCCCAACTCTTCCTCTCCACCAACCCTTCAATCACCACCTGGAAGAAAGAGAGAACAACCTTTTAATAACCTTAGAACAACCTCTCAACAACTCATTTCCCATTTAAATTTGATCATCTCTCTAATTACTAAGTAGCACTAATCAAACGAAACGGGCCCTGCAATTAAAAAAGTGTTGCATTTATACATATCAAACATACGTTGCATGACCAAAAGTATGTGGACACCTGCTTGTCGAACATCTCATTCCAAAATCATGGGCATTAATATGGAGTTGGTCCCCCCTTTGCTGCTATAACAGCCTCCACTCTTCTGGGAAGGCTTTCCACTAGATGTTGGAACATTGCTGCCGGGACTTGCTTCCATTCAGCCACAAGAGTATTAGTGAGGTCGGGCACTGATGTTGGGCGATTAGGCCTGGTTTGTAGTCGGCGTTCTAATTCATCCCAAAGGTGTTCGATGGGGTTGAGGTCAGGGCTCTGTGGACATCAGGGCTCTGTGCAGGCCAGTCAAGTTCTTCCACACCGATCTCGACAAACCATGTCTGTATAGACCTCACTTTGTGCACGGGGGCATTGTCATGTTGAAACAAAGTTGGAAGCACAGAATCGTCTAGAATGTGATTGAATGCTGTAGCGTTAACATTTCCCTTCACTGGAACTAAGGGGCTTAGCCAGAACCATGAAAAACAGCCCCAGACCATTATTCCTCCTCTACAAAACTTTACAGTTGGTACTATGCATTGGGGCAGGTAGCGTTCTCCTGGCATCCACCAAACCCAGATTTGTCCGTTGTACTGCCAGATGGTGAAGCGTGATTCATCACTCCAGCCAATGGCAGCAAGCTTTACACCACTCCAGCCAACACTTGGCATTGTGTATGGTGATCTTAGGCTTGTGTGCGGCTGCTCGGCCATGGAATCCCATTTCACCAAGCTCCCGACTAACAGTTCTTGTGCTGACCTTGCTTCCAGAGGCAGTTTGGTACTCGGTAGATGATTTTTACGCGCTACGCGCTTCAGCACTCGGCGGTCCCGTTCTGTGAGCTTGTGTGGCCTACCACCTCGCGGCTGAGCCGTTGTTGCTCCTAGACGTTTCCACTTGACAATAACAGCACTTACAGTTGACCGGGGCAGCTCTAGCAGGGCAGAGATTTGTCACTGAGTTCTTCAGTAAGGCCATTCTACTGCCAATGTTTGTCTATGGAGATTGCATGGCTGTGTGCTCGATTTTATACACCTGTCAGCAACGGGTGTGGCTGAAATAGCCGAATCCACTAATATGAAGGGGTGTTCACATACTTTTGTATATATAATGTAGTTGTAATGTATATGAGACATACTACATTGATCTGTCCAATCCTATAGATCAGAGAACTCTCTCCATACCTGATAGGGTTTACTGGAGTGCGGCACCAGCACGCGTCCCTCTCTCCAGCGGTTGCCCTGGTGACCGCTGACGGTCCACAGAAGTATGTCGGCCATGCCGTCCACTGTCTCCTTTCTCTGTTTGATGTGTAGCGTGCCGATGTGCGAGCCAAACATGTGATACCAGAACGACACGCACAGGTCAGACTGACCGACTGTCACCACCGGACTGACCAGCCTAGCAACCTCCGTTTCCTGGGCCCCCGTCGCTAGGGTGTAGATGAAATTACCAGATCCACCTGGATGGGACATGACAAGGGGCAAGGGCCAATGAGAAAAGGAATATGTGATGTAATCACTCTTCAGCTAAAAGGTAGTGGTGGGAAAACAAATCACCTAGTGCCAAACCTTGGTTTTGACAGTTAGAATACGTATGACCAGCTTTGTCATGAAGGACTTAGAAAAATAAATAGTGTGTGATACAAGGTGTCAGAAGAGTACGTACACTGGATATAAATGACTTATACAGTTATCATTAGCTTATGTTGTTGATGTGTCTGTGTGTCTGTACCTGTGTGGTCCATGTTGGGTCCAGTGTTGAGCGTGGGCGTCCCGCTGGACTGTATCTGCCATCTGAAGCTGCTGTCCTCTGAGGTCCAACTGCAGAACGAGGGGTCGTTGGCCCAGCCAAAGTCACACGCAAACCACAGGAACGCTGCAGAGCAGGGGGACAGATCACAGGTCACAGTGTTACATAGAGATACATATAAATATTCTAGATTCTGCAGTGTGTCAGGGGTCAGGGTCAGACCACAAACTGGTTGAAATAGACCATTGTATAAACATGACTCAGTGAGGAGTTGTGATGACCTGAGGGCCCACTAGACTAGATACAGTGAGTGTTGTGGAGATGGTTTATTTAGATAAATCACTAGAGGGAAGCAGAGAACTGTGAAACTCAAATATTAGAGGAAAGGGCGCTTGAGCGTAATAAAACACCTACGAGAGACAGGGAGAGAGAGAGAGAGACAGGGAGAGAGTGAGAGAAAGGGAGAGAGAGAGAGACAGGGAGAGAGAGAGAGACAGGGAGAGAGAGAGAGACAGGGAGAGAGAGAGAGACAGAGAGAGAGAGAGAGAGAGAGAGAGAGAGAGAGAGAGAGAGAGAGAGAGAGAGAGAGAGAGAGAGAGAGAGAGAGAGAGAGAGAGAGAGAGACAGGAGAGAGAGAGACAGGGAGAGAGAGAGAGAGACAGTGAGAGAGAGAGAGACAGTGAGAGAGAGCGAGAGACAGGGAGAGAGAGAGAGACAGGGAGAGAGAGAGAGACAGGGAGAGAGAGAGAGACAGTGAGAGAGAGAGAGAGAGACACAACGAGGGAGGGTAAATCCTGCCAGAATAGGATGGATGAGGGGAGGGGGCTCAATGCAGACATTGCACAGAGGGAGATGTGGAATAAATCCAGTTAATGTTCTCTTTTAATAAACAGAGCGCATGAACGGGATATGGGCTCATAAAAAAAGGTGTACAATAACAGTAAAGGAATAGAGAGCAGGAGAGGAGAGAGATGGAGAGAGAGAAAGAGAAAGAGTGAGAAAGAGAGTATTTATGTGTACAGCATACTGATAGAGATGGCTTTATAATGAGCCCACACACACACACACACACACACACACACACACACACACACACACACACACACACACACACACACACAGAGCTGAAAGGCCTTCTGAGAGTACAGTATGTGTGTAAAGAGTGGGGCAATGGGGAGCTTCGTTCTGTTATCAAATTGGATAAAAAAAGAGATTTCCAAAGAAGCAGCACAAGGGAGATATGTTTAGGATGTCAGCTATGCCTCAGAAGGCCTGTGTATGTGTCTGTGCAAGCACTAAGGCCCCAGCTCTCCAAAGGATAAAACATCTGAGCCAATATTCCCTTTAATAATCTCTGGGTTTTAACTAATTTCTGCAGGCAGCAGAATATATTTACCCATTAAACACAAAGGATGGAATTCCCATGTGGAATTACATTTCAGGCACACAGACACTTAAGATAGTTTTGGTTTTTTCATTCAATGAGCAGCCCCACAGTTCACATCTGATGAATACTAGAGGACAGATTTTTCTTCAGTAGTCTACTACTGGAAAAAACGATGTCCACCCACACACGAATTAACCCCACACACATGCATTCAAAGCCCCTCACACACACATACAGTCACACAGACACAAGTCTCATATACAGTACATTCATAATACAATGGGTCCTAACCTGGGATGGTGTCCACCTCTGTCATAGCCTCTGGCATTGTGGTTCCACCTGTAAGAACACAGTGTTAGCACAGTTAGCCTAGCTGAAACGCATAACAGCATTGCACAGTTATCCTAGCCGTAGTCTGGGAAATCCCAGACATAGGGCAACAGCGCTAGGAACATTGGTTACATTGTGGGAGGCAACCCGTCTGTCTAGAGACTAGCCTAGCCTAGTATGAAAATGTATGCACTAACTGTAAGTTGCTCTGGATAAGAGCGTCTGCTAAATGACTAAAATGTTAAAATGTAACACATAACAGTGTAGCATAGTTAGCCTAGCCTTAACACATAAAACATAGCATAGTTAGCCTAGCCGTAACACATAAAACATAGCATAGTTAGCCTAGCCGTAACACATTATTCTGGTGCCAAACGGATGCCCCCTCTCCTTCTATGTCTCTTAACTCCTGCCAAACACTTCCACACTCCCTCTTTCACTATATGTAGGGCCAGGAGGGAGAGAACCAGAGTGACTGAGAGTGCCATGCACATCACTCATTGCTGCTTTGAAATGGGGTTAGGGGAGAGGAATAGCCAAAGAGAGAACTCCATGGCTGTGTCCCAAATGGCACCCTATTCCATATGTAGTGCACTACTATTGGCCCTGGGAAAAAGTAGTACACTATAAAAGGAATAGGGTGCCGGTTGGGACAGGATTATCCATAGGGAACAGCGAGGTATAGAAAGGTGGAACTCAGGGGCAGTAAGTCAGGTTATAATCAGGTTAGTGGGGAAAGAGGCCAGGCTAGAAAGAGAACAAGGCTGCTGAGAGATAAAAGGCTGAGAGGGAAACACAGCTGGGTGGGGGATGGGAGGAGGGGGAGAGGCAGACGTGTGCAGGTGAGAGGGCTGTTCAGGTGTGTGTGTGTTAGAGGGAGGACATTGGGGTGAGGGTGGTAGACAGGGTCTCAGGTGCATGAGATAAGGTTTCTCATTAGGTTGTAAAAGGGGAGTTGGAGTGGGGAAATAGTTTTTGGAGGAAGATGGGGTTGCAGGTGCAGGTGATTAGGTGTGTGTCTGTCTGTGTCTCTGCCGGTGTGTGTGTTTATGGGTGTATGTTGGGCTTAGTATAAAGCGAGAGTAGAGGTAGAGGGGTAGGGGAGGTAGCAGTCTCATGAGAGTGATGTTAGCACCTGTCACATCGTAGTCATCACCTGTTCCACTGTGGCAGCTGGCCTGGTCATCATCACAGTCGTCTGATGGGGTGGTGGTGGGGGCGGGCGTGGTGGGGGGGAGGGTGGGAGCTGCGGAGGAGAGAGGGAGAGAAAGAGTTAGAAAAAGAAAGGACATGTTAAACTTGCATTCAGCTGCTCCTTTTTAGGGTTTGCGGTATCACACACACCAAACAAATATACCCCACACATACACCCCACACATACACCACACACACAAACATACACCACACACAAACATATACAAACACATACAATGGATGGTGGATGGTGCATGGTGGATGGTGCATGGTGCATGGTGGATGGTGAATTGTGGATGGTGCATGGTGGATGGTGCATGGTGCATGGTGGATGGTGAATTGTGGATGGTGCATGGTGGATGGTGCATGGTGCATGGTGGATGGTGGATGGTGCATGGTGCATGGTGGATGGTGGATGGTGGATGGTGCATGGTGGATGGTGGATGGTGGATGGTGGATGGTGCATGGTGCATGGTGGATGGTGGATGGTGGATGGTGCATGGTGCATGGTGCATGGTGGATGGTGCATGGTGCATGGTGGATGGTGGATGGTGGATGGTGCATGGTGCATGGTGCATGGTGGATGGTGGATGCTGAGGCTTTAGGTTTGTGTCCCAAATTGCACCCTATTCCCTACAGCGCCTTCGTTAAGTATTCAGACCCCTTGACTTTTCCACAAATTAAATCCTTAGCAATCTACACACAATACCATATAATGACAAAAAACAGAAATACCTTATTTACATAAGTATTCAGACCTTTTGCTATGAGACTCGAAATTGTGCTCAGGTGCATCCTGTTTCCATTGATCATCCTTGAGATGTTTCTACAACTTGATTGGCGTCCACCTGTGGTAAATTCAATTGATTGGACATGATTTGGAAAGGCACACACCTGTCTATATATGGTCCCACAGTTGACAGTGCATGTCAGAGCAAAAACCAAGCCATGAGGTCGAAGGAATTGTCCGTAGAGCTCCGAGACAGGATTGTGTCGAGGCACAGATGTGGGGAAGGGTATAAACAAATTCTGCAGCATTGAAGGTCCCCAAGAACACAGTGGCCTCCATCATTCTTAAATGGAAGAAGTTTGGAACCACCAAGACTCTTCCTAAAGATGGCCGCCCAGCTAAACTGAGCAATCGGGGGAGAAGGTTCTTGGTCAGGGAGTTGACCAAGAACCCGATGGACACTCTGACAGAGCTCTAGAGCTCCTCTGTGGAGATGGGAGAAACTTCCAGAAGGACAACCATCTCTGCAGCACTCCACCAATCAGGACTTTATGGTAGAGTGACCAGAGGGAAGCCACTCCTCAGTAAAAGGCACATGAAAGCCCGCTTGGAGTTTGCCAAAAGTAACCTAAAGACTCTCAGACCATGAGAAACAAGATTCTCTGGTCTGATGAAACCAAGATTGAACTCTTTGGCCTGAATGCCAAGCGTCACGTCTGGAGGAAACCTGGCACCATCCCTACGGTGAAGCATGGTGGTGGCAGCATCATGGTGTGGGGATGTTTTTCAGCGGCAGGGACTGGGAGACTAGTCAGGATCGAGGCAAATAGAGGTTCTGCAGAGAAGAATGGGAGAAACTCCCCAAATACAGGTGTGCCAAGCTTGTAGCGTCATACCCAAGAAGACTTGAGGCTGTAATTGCTACCAAAGGTGCTTCAACAAAGTACATTTACATTTACGTCATTTAGCAGACGCTCTTATCCAGAGTGCATACATACTTTTTTTATTTTTCATACTGGCCCCCTGTGGGAATCGAATCCACAACCCTGGCGTTGCAAACACCATGCTCTACCAACTGAGCTACATCCCTGCCGGCCATTCCCTCCCCTACCCTGGACGACGCTGGGCCAATTGTGCGCTGCCCCATGGGTATCCCGGTCGCGGCCGGCTATGACAGAGCCTGGATTCGAACCAGGATCTCTAGTGGCACAGCTAGCACTGCGATGAAGTGCCTTAGACCACTGCGCCACTCGGGAGGCAAGTACTGAGTAAAGGGTCTGAATACTTATGTAAATGTGATATTTCCCTTTTTTTTTCTTCAGGTTTTGCTTTGTCATGATGGGGTATTGTGTGTATCCATTTTAGAATAAGGCTGTAACATAACAAAATGTGGAAAAAGTCAAGGGGTCTGAATACTTTCCGAAGGCATTGTATATAGTGAACTACTTTTGACCAGGCCACTACTTAGGGAATAGGGTGCCATTTGGAACACAGTCTAGCTTTTGGTTTAGGCTGGAGATCAGATGCATGGGTCTAGAATTGGGCTGGAGGCTGGGCCCCACCCTGGCCTATCATTAGGGACCACTGGCCTCGTTGGATGTGGGCACAGCCCCAGCTCTGATCCACGCTCCGCTAACACACAGCCTGGATGTGTTTACCCTGACAGAGTAATGAGCAGGCTTCCCCAGGACGGAGGGAGGGAAGAAGGGAGGGAAGGAGGGAGATTGAGAGAGAGGGAGATTGAGAGAGAGGGAGATTGAGAGAGAGGGAGCTGTTGAGAGAGAGGGAGATTGAGAGTAGGAAATTAAGAGAGAGGGAGATTGAGAGATAGGGAGATTGAGAGAGAAAGGGAAAGGAAAGAGTGCATGTGTAATCTAGAATTCCCCTCGCCCTCTGCTATATGAAATATGAGTGATCAACCTCTGTCAGATTCAGGGTGGAGGGGTCAGTGACAGGGTCAGTGCTCTAGTTGGAGAAAGATGGATTTAGCTGTACTCCTGGGTCTTAGTTTACACACCACCACTCACATACCTGTGTGTGTGTTTATGTGTGTGTTTTTGTATGTGTGTTTTTGTGTGTGTGTTTGAGTGTGTGGTGGCATTAACAGTGAAAACAAGCATTATCATCCTTCTAAAGCCCCAGTGGGACTCCATGGCTTACACAGGGCTGTGCTTGCTACAGCCTCCCTGAAATCCAATATGTAAACCCACTTAGGCCTGGCCCGCCAGAGCATGTTCTCATAGCAGAGAGGGGAGAGAGAGAAAGAGACAGGTGGAGAGAGAGAGAGAGAGAGACAGACAGGGAGAGAGAGAGAGAGAGAGGGGAGAGGTGAAGAGAGCGAGACAGAGAGCGAGAGAGGCAGACAGAGGGGAGAGGAGAGAGAGAAAGAGGGAGGGAGGGAGGCAGGGAGGGAGGAAGTTGGAGATTGGCCCCAGAGAAAGGATGGAACAGGGACTAGAAGGGGTTGGCAGTAATCCTCAGGGCAGATGGGGTTTCATTTGATCCCATGTAATATGTATGAGCGGTCTTGCTTCAGGAATGGCTTTGATGCAGCATGCATGGAGACTAGACAACTGTCCCTCTCAGGGAGAGATAGTGGGGCCTAGTGGGCCTGGGACAGCTGTTGACTCCACAGGGGGAATCCTTAGAATACCCCCACCTCAACAAACACCATGCATTCAGTCATAGAACTGTCATCACACGGATGATAGAAGATGTGTGTGTGTATGTGTGCGTCAGTGGAGGCTGCTGAGGGGAGGATGGCTCATAATAATGGCTGGAATGGAGTCAATGGAATGGTATCAACCACATGGGAACTACGTGTTTGATACCATTCCATTGACTCCATTCCCGCCATTTTATGAGCTGTCCTCTCCTCAGCAGCATCCACTGGTGTGCGTGTGTGTTTGTAGTCTACATGTGTCTACAATTGATGTGCGTGTGTGTAGGATTCCATTTGAGGCCTACCTTCGATCTCACAGCCCAGAAGCTCGAGTCGCAGGCCCATCCCAGCAGGGGTGGACCTCTCTGGGTAAACCCTGATGTATCGGGTCAGCAAGGGCTCCACGGTCCTCAGCTCTGGTGTATCATAGTTCTGATTCCCCTCGAAAATCTGTGGAGAGGACCATCTGTGTTAGTTCATAGACAACAGCAGAGGAGAAGTCCTCTACCATACACACTGCAACAGAGAGAGAGGCTGAGAGAGACAGATACAGATAGAGAGAGAAAGAAAGAGAGCAATATTACTGTCTGATAATGTCTGATGTCTCTCTCCTATCACAGAGACCCTAAGGAACACTTATTCCTTCCTTTTGAAAAGGAGCAGGGCTGAGAGAGGGGAGAAAATAAGGGAAGATTGACCAGATTTCTCCAGCTGACATCTAAAAAGCACTGTCAGTAGGACTGCAAACGAGAGCCTGTTGGCTACAACTAGCACCAGCCGCCCCAGCAGGACACAGAGGTCAAGGACAGCCTCAGCTCACTCTGTCCCTGCTCATCCTCTGAACTCTACTTCGAGGAAAGAGAGAGGCTAGGGGCCTTTTCTTTGGGAATAATGTAGAGAAGAGGTATGATAGAGGAGAGGACTGATGCTCTCTCTCTGCTCAGCTTCTGATCTTGTCATCTGAAAAAGAAAGGAGGATTCTCTTTGGGAATAACAGAGGTACACGTAGAGGAGAGGAAATGAAATGACAGGACAGTAGAGGATATGAGAGGTAGAGGAGAGGACAGGAGAGGAAAAGAGAAGAAAGGAGAGGTAGACGAGTGGTAAAGGAGAGAACAGTGATGGAGTGTAGTGGATTAATGACCGTTAACACTGGAACACGTCTCGTCTGTCTTTGATGCTCGGAGGTTCTTAGGGAAAGAGGGAGAGATGGAGGGATAAGTAGGACAGGAAGATATCGAGCCTCTCACTCCTTCATAAATCAACCATCAGGTGATCTGGAACACATTTAGAGTACATCCTGTTGGAGAAGGTTGTAATTGGGGACTGCAGAGGTACTTCCTGGAGGTGTGCATCTGTGTGTGTGCGAGGTGTGTGTGTAACGCACTGTGCGTGTGTGACACACTCAAAGCATACCGACACCGACAGATACATCTAGGATCGTTTCTGTGTGTCACACGCTCCTTCCACTGAAAAGCTTGAGCAACAGCAGCAGAATACTAAGAGGATAGACACTAGGCAGCAGTAGGACTTGGAGAAACATTACAGATGGTTATCCTAATGTGCTATAAAGTAGTATCCAAATGGACTCCATAAATGTTTCAACAGCCACAGCACAGAGAATGTGTGAAAACTGACTCAATGTATTCTTACTTAATGTCACTGAGAATGGTTTTCAGTTGGAAATAGGGAGATCATTTCCCATTAGATAGTCAACAAATGAACCAATGAAAACAGTTATTCCTTACCTTTGGCTTGTTGCCGTTGGCATCCTGGACCATCTTCCAATCAGATCCGTTGTTACTGTATCCCAGTCTGAACTTCTTCATGAACACCTTGTTCTCTCTGTGTTTCCCTCCCTGGATGATGAGCCCTCGTACCAGCTTCTCCTCCCCCAGGTCCACCTGCAGATGAATGGAGAGGAAACGCATTGTAAGCAGTTCATACATACTCATGACAGCATCATAATGCATTATACCTGTATGCCGTAAGTAAAGTGTTTCCCAACTGTTTATTTGTAATCTCATCATCATTTTGGCCAAATTCTTTGTACGTAAAGGTAGGATATATTCTCAGAAAACCAACATTTCTTGTGATATGTTATATGAACCAATAATATTTCATAACCATCAAACCTTTCTCCAATTGCAAAGCAAAACCATAAGAATAGTATATTAATATAGTTGATTTAACCTGTAGCCACTCTGAGGTGAAAGGCTGGGGCTGGGGCAGCAGGGTCCACCCGGAGCGGCTGGTCAGCAGGCGGGCGTTCTCGGGTACCCAGCTCCGGTCCGTGTGGGACGAAGCTGTGATCTGGGCGTCAGTGATCAGGCCTGATACCATGCCAAGCATGCCTGAACATGGGTACTCTGAGAGGGTGGGTAGAGAGAGAGAGAGGTTAGCATAAGTCTTTCAATGAGCAAGAGGGATTTGAGAGAGAACCTGAGGGGGATATAAATATCTCAATAAATGATTTGTATCAGCAGCCATAGAAGGTTGTTCTTCATGGTTTATGTGTTTATAGGGGAAAAGAGAGGGATGGGTTGAATGACTGAGACAGTGAGTGTTAGTGATGGTGTGAGAGAGAAACACTCTCTTTGTGATGCCTCTCTCTCTCTCTCTCTCTCTCTCTCTCTCTCTCTCTCTCTCTCTCTCTCTCTCTCTCTCTCTCTCTCTCTCTCTCTCTCTCTCTCTCTCTCTCTCTCTCTCTCTCTCTCTCCCTCTCTCCCTCTCTCTCGACCTCTCTCTCGACCTCTCTCTCGACCTCTCTCTCTCTCTCGACCTCTCTCTCTCTCTCGACCTCTCTCTCTCTCTCGACCTCTCTCTCGACCTCTCTCTCTCTCTCGACCTCTCTCTCTCTCTCGACCTCTCTCTCTCTCTCGACCTCTCTCTCTCTCTCGACCTCTCTCTCTCTCTCTCTCTCTCTCTCTCTCTCTCGACCTCTCTCTCGACCTCTCTCTCTCTCTCTCTCTCTCTCTCTCTCTCTCTCGACCTCTCTCTCTCTCTCTCTCTCGACCTCTCTCTTGATCTCTCTCTCTCTCTCTCTCTCGACCTCTCTCTCTCTCTCTCTCTCGACCTCTCTCTTGATCTCTCTCTCTCACGACCGCTTGCATACTAATGTCTCCGCCTGGAGTGTTTGTCTCCCGGCATCCAATTAAAAGTCCCTTCCTTCAGCGGTCATTTCTACCTGTGAGAGCTTTCTTTCATCTTGAACCCCCCCCCCTCCCCCCCCCCCCCCCCCTCCCTTTTGTCTTTCTATACCTGTGTTCTCTGAGCTTTCATCCTGAATCTGTGTTCGTTCGTTTTCATCCCCTTGAGTGCCTTGTGCATTCTACCTTTCATTCTACCTTTCATTCTACCTTTCATACGCCCTAACTGCTTGCTGCTGGTGCTGGTTTCACTTTGTGCCGTTTGCACCTTGCGGCTCAGAAAAATCTTCCGGCAATGAACCCACACACACAGGCTGACTGTCTTGTCTGTCTCCTGACTGGCCATCTCGTTTCCTTCCACTTAATCAAAAGAGTCTGCAGTGACCTGCAGTAACCAATATAATCTTTACAATCTGCTCCCAGGGAGAGGGATAAAAGCAGATATATGCTTGGAACGACTGTATGAAACTCAGTGTAACTCTGCCAAACCAACAGAACAAGGCTTCATTCAATCCTCTTTATAGTTATCACAGTTCCTGTTCAAATCAGAGAGGAATAAACTAGTTCTACGTGACTCCCAGGAGACCCAAAAGAGTCCAAATCGAATCAGAGAGAACTCCATGGTTCCTCAGGACAGGACCAAACGCTCATCCGTTTGAGGCTGAGGATTTCTCTTTCGTCGTCTGCCAAGAGCCCTGTGAGTGTGATCTCTGATAGAGCCGTGTCAGAGGGAGGCTAAGGCGCTCCACTGCGGTGGCTCAAGCTCTCGCTCTTTGAAGCAGACGGATAAGAGAGAGTTAGAGAGGGGAAGTTTGGGTGATCAGTGTTCCACAGGTCATCTGCTGTGGTCATGAGCTTTTAATGCACCTCAGCTGGGACTGTTTTGGGTGGCACGCACACCGGACACACCCAGAACCGACAGCGAGTGTGTGTGTGGTGGCACACCACTGCTAGGGGCAAGGCTGAGCAGGGTAACACAGGGTTTGGCTGGCGAACTCTGTGGCTGAACACACACATGGGCTTATTTACCAATAGAACAGCAGAGAGTCAGCAGTCAGAAGGGATGAGGTTAAGTTGTTAATAAGTAGGTGTGTATCTCCAACTGCAGGGCACATCTTATGTGCAAAGACCAGATAAGATTAGACACAACCTGAAGGCCCTCCCACTGGGCACAGATGTCAATTCAATGTCTATTCCACGTTGGTTCCACGTCACGTCATTTCATTTCATTGAAACAATGTTGAGCCCAGTGGGCTGTTTCTCCGTGGGCTTAGAATGGACCACTTTGGTATCTCCTGAAAAGCATTTGTATACTGTCAGCTTAAAGCAGAACCTCTCAAACCTGACTTGAGAATTACAAGATATCTCCTCTCCTCTCCTCTCCTCTCCTCTCCTCTCCTCTCCTCTCCTCTCCTCTCCTCTCCTCTCCTCTCCTCTCCTCTCCTCTCCTCTCCTCTCCTCTCCTCTCCTCTCCTCTCCTCTCCATCCTAGCTGGCAGTGTGATCAGAGTGGTGCCCTGCCCGCCGCTGGCTGATGAGGTCACAGAGAGGCCCAGTGGCGCTCCCTGCTCCTGTGATGTGTCAGCAGCGCGGTCTGTGTATGTCTGTGTGTGTATGTCTGTGTGTGTCTGTCTGTGTGTGTATGTCTGTGTGCGTCTGTCTGTGTAGGTGTGTCTGTCTGTGTGTGTCTGTCTGTGTGTGTCTGTCTGTGTGTGTGTCTGTCTGTGTGTGTCTGTCTGTGTGTGTATGTATGTCTGTGTGTGTCTGTCTGTGTATGTATGTGTGTATGTGTGTGTGTCTGTCTGTCTGTGTATGTCTGTGTGTGTGTGTGTGTGTGTGTCTGTCTGTCTATGTCTGTGTGTGTATGTCTGCGTGTGTATGTCTGCGTGTGTATGTCTGCGTGTGTATGTCTGCGCGTGTGTGTGTGTGTGTGCGCAGTGCGGTCTGGTCTCACGCCCAAACATTGACGCACTCCAGCTGTGTGCCAGCACCGCACTGCCCTCTGCATATACACACGCACGCACGCACGCACGCACGCACGCACGCACGCACACAAATACTAATACACACAAAAGCAAGCGCACAGAGACAGACTTGCAGACAAACAAATGCACACACATGAAAAAGAACCCGCAAAAATACACTACCAGTCAAAAGTTTTAGAACACCTACTCATTCAAGGGTTTTTCTTTAATTGTACTATTTTCTATATTGTAGAATAATAATGAAGACATCAAAACTATGAAATGACACATATGGAATCATGTAGTAACCTAAAAAGTGTTAAACAAATCAAAATATATTTCATATTTGAGATTCTTCAAACAGCCACCCTTTGCCTTGATGACAGCTTTGCACACTCTTGGCATTCTCTCAACCAGCTTCATGAGGTAGTCACCTGGAATGCATTTCAATTAACAGGTGTGCCTTCTTAAAAGTTAATTTGTGGAATGTATTACCTTCTTAATGCATTTGAGCCAATCAGTTGTGTTGTGACAAGGTGGGGGGGGGGGGGGGGGGTATACAGAAGATAGCCCTATTTGGTAAAAGACCAAGTCCATATTATGGCAAGAACACCTCAAATAAGCAAAGAAAAACGATGGTCCATCATTACTTTAAGACATAAAGGTCAGTCAACACGGAAAATGTCAAGAAATTTGAAAGTTTCTTCAAGTGCAGTCGCAAAAACCATCAAGAGCTATGATGAAACTGGCTCTCATGAGGACCGCCAAAGGAATGGAAGACCCAGAGTTACCTCTGCTGCAGAGGATAAGTTCATTAGAGTTACCAGCCTCAGAAATTGCAGCCCAAATAAATGCTTCACAGAGTTCAAGTAACAGGCACATCTCAACATCAACTGTTCAGAGGAGACTGTGTGAATCAGGCCTTCATGGTCGAATTGCTGCAAAGAAACCACTACAAAAGGACACCAATAATAAGAAGAGACTTGCTTGGGCCAAGAAACACGAGCAATGGACATTAGACCGGTGGAAATTTGTCCTTTGGTCTGTAGTCCAAATTTGTCTTTGTGAGACGCGGTGTGGGTGAATGGATGATCTCCGCACGTGTATTTCCCACCGTAAAGCATGGAAGAGGAGGTGTTATGGTGTGGGGGTGCTTTGCTGGTGACACTGTCTGTGATTTATTTAGAATTCAAGGCACACTTAACCAGCAAAGCTACGATACGCCATCCCATCTGGTTTGGGCTTAGTGGGACTATCATTTGTTTTTCAACAGGACAATGACCCAACACACCTCCAGGCTGTGTAAGGGCTATTTTACCAAGAAGGAGAGTGCTGGCCTCCACAATCCCCCGACCTCAACCAAATTGAGATGGTTTGCACTGTCAACTGTGGGACCTTATATAGACAGGTGTGTGCCTTTCCAAATAATGTCCAATCAATTGCACATACCACAGGTGGACTCCAATCAAGTTGTAGAAACATCTCAAGGATGATCAATGGAAACAGGATGCACCTGAGTTCAATTTCGAGTCTCATAGCAAAGGGACTGAATACTTAC
This sequence comes from Coregonus lavaretus, assembly GCF_964263955.1. Taxonomy (NCBI): domain Eukaryota; kingdom Metazoa; phylum Chordata; class Actinopteri; order Salmoniformes; family Salmonidae; genus Coregonus; species Coregonus lavaretus. Next base: position 21,410,852 of record NC_140021.1, on the reverse strand, counting down.
GTAAATAAGGTATTTCTGTTGTTTCATTTTAATATATTTGCTAAAATTTCATAAAACCTGTTTTTGCTTTGTCATTATGAGCTATTGTGTGTAGATTGATTAGTAAAAATTTTTTTTTAATCAATTTTAGAATAAGGCTGTAACGTAAGAACATGTGGAAAAAGTCAAGGGGTCTGAAAACTTTCCGAATGCACTGTATATAAAACTAGGCTACACTGCATTACACACTGCAGTAGATGTAGTGTGTAATGCAGTGTATATATAGCCTCCCTACTGTTATTTTATTTTACTTCTGCTCTTTTTTTCTCAACACTTTCTTTGTTGTTGTTTTATTTTTTACTTTATTTGTTAAAAATAAATGCACTGTTGGTTAAGGGCTGTAAGTAAGCATTTCACTGTGATGTCTGCACCTGTTGTATTCGGCGCATGTGACCAATACAATTTGATTTTATTAGATTTTTGAGATACGCGTTCCCAATCATGAGCCCTGCTCTTATTGACCCTATTGTGCTGCCTAACTATTGACTGTACTGTGTATGGTGTACTGTACTGTGTATGGTGTACTGTACTGTGTATGGCGTACTGTACTGTGTATGGTGTACTGTACTGTGTATGGTGTACTGTACTGTGTACTGTACTGTGTATGGTGTACTGTACTGTGTATGGTGTACTGTACTGTGTACTGTACTGTGTATGGTGTACTGTACTGTGTATGGTGTACTGTACTGTGTACTGTACTGTGTATGGTGTACTGTACTGTGTATGGCGTACTGTACTGTGTATGGTGTACTGTACTGTGTATGGCGTACTGTACTGTGTATGGTGTACTGTACTGTGTATGGTGTACTGTACTGTGTACTGTACTGTGTATGGTGTACTGTACTGTGTATGGCGTACTGTACTGTGTATGGTGTACTGTACTGTGTATGGTGTACTGTACTGTGTATGGTGTACTGTACTGTGTATGGTGGCACTTCAGGAGGCGAGTCAATTTGTCCAAAAAATTCAATATTTGTGCGCACGGACTAGGCCTATTGATGTCCTGTTCAGTTTGAGAGGGAGAGCGTGAAGATGACAAGGAGGACTGAAGTTATTTTTGTTGGTATTTTATTCCGGATCCGCATTAGCGGTTGCCAAGGTAGCAGCTACTTTTCCTGGGGTCCAAAGCTTGCTACTGATATAATTGATTGTAATAGAGAATTAAAGGGACCTGACTATATAAAGCGATTTATAATTAGCTTTAGTCTGCAATGCTTTATGCTAGAAACAATCTATAAAATGTCAGGAAAGACGTGACTCCAATGCATATGGGATATACTTGGTTTATCTCTATGGCCTTCAGAAAGCCGAGGAGCAGTGGTGTAGTGCTATTTTTTTTAGGTTAGGGAGCGCAAAGAAATTATGAAATGACATAATAACAGATTAAATATCATTATAGAGTAGGTGCATAAAATGCATCCTCCAATTGTACGTCTGCCTATTTGCACACATTTGTCTCAACAAAATGTTATATTTTTAATAACCTCAAACACCAAGTTAGGCATACCTAATTTCGAGGTAGGCCATTATCACTGTCAATCGTCAATCGTGAATGATAATTTTCCCTTTGATATGTCCAAACTGCATGCCAATCATTTGATCTCAATCAGTTTCATGGGAATATGCATTTAGACCTTCTTGAATAACTGTTTGGCAAGCTAATTAAAGCAGATGGTGTTAACAAACTACTACAGTGGCTTGTGAAAGTATTCACCCCCCTTGGCATTTTTCCTATTTTGTTGCCATACAAAAGGCACTGTATATCAGCATTTCTTGTAGGCCTATTTTGTTTCAATGAAAGCCTGTAGTGCAGCCTCGGGACGATTTTTTCTTGAACGGATTGTCGGGGGGCTGCAAATTGACAGCAAAAATCCCAAACAGATATCATATTTGGCTTAAACATAATCATTTCAAACCTTGCTTACATTTGTATACGATCACATGCCTCTCTCAAATTAAAATCACTTGGAGCTGATCTCAAGGTGTTTTTACAGTATTTTATGTCCCCCCCCAAAACATTTGGAACATTAAAACCACCCGCGGCCCTGCGGACCGCCAGTTGGGGAATCGTGCTGTAGTGCGTGCACTGTTGAGGTTTGGCCGCATGAGGAAAATATTTGACTTTTCAGCTTCAGATAAGAAATGACTGAGGAGGTGTTTTTGGTGTTACATACTGTATTATAGGCCTACTATGCTACAGTAGGCTTATATGGTATTACATTATATATACAAAAGTATGTGGACACCCCTTCAAATGAGTGGATTCGGATTTCAGCCACACTGACATCTTGCTTCCGGACAAGCTAAACACCTTCTTCGCCCGCTTTGAGGATAACACAGTGCCACCGTCGCGGCCCGCTACCAAGGACTGTGGACTCTCCTTCTCCATGGCCGACGTGAATAAAACATTTAACATAATGGTACTGACCTGATATTTTACAGCCGTACACCTCGAAGCGCAGAGCGATGCCTGTTTCCCAGGCGACAGGCCGGATCCGGATGAAGCGGGTGAGCGTGGGTTTGGGAAGCATCGTCCTGGCGACGTCAGTGGGGTTGGTGTTCCCTTGGAAAACCTGGGAGGAGAGGAGATGTTAATTATTCACAGAGTTTGTTTAGTGTAGTAGTAGAGCCACCAGGAGACTACTGGGCCAACTGAGGCCTTGGCCCTCGCCTCACATAGTGCCCCAGAAACAGAGAGCAATGACAGGGCACAGGCAATATTCAGGTCAGCCTCCCTCCAATGTTGGTATTAGGCTATGGTCTTTAGGCTATATACTATATACTGTATCATTTCCTGAGCACGTATAGTATATGGAAATTAGTGTTTCATACTTAGATATCATACATGTATTATATTAACCATATTTACCACAGTTCATAATGCACCAAATATTGTGACAATTTCAACCATCTTCTCCCTACAGTTGTATCATCAAACTGAGACACGCACGTTCACACATGCATGCACACATACACACACACACACTGACAACACCCTACAGTCCATCACATCTCACCCTGGCTAAGTCTCACAGTGACGGTGTGACCTTTCTGACTCTGCACTCTGTAGGCATCCAGTGGTACGGTGGTGTGAATCCCGTGGCAGGAGAGTGCTAGCCAAGCAGTAGCTTGTAGTGAAGCTAATCTGGGCTGAAGTGAACGTGATGGTGGCAGCGCTAAAACTCCAGCAAGCAGGGCCAATGGAACCATTAGTCCGCCCAAGAGCCTCTCTATCACTGTCCCTACATCCCACTCTCCGTTTCCTGGATAATAGTTGTCAACTGAGTCATCCACTCTCCTATATGTCACGCCGGTCGGCGCTCCTCTCTCTCTCTGGCGTCTCTGTCGCACCAATAACTATTAAATGGCTTTTTCCAGCTAGCTAGCACCATCACCATCACGCTAAAGCTCCAAACTGCAGGCTCAGCACCTAGTAAATGGGACCCACTACTCACAAAAGCACTTTAGAGGCCGGAACAGAGAGACAGGGCTTTTCACATCACCTTGCTTTAAAAAGAAAACTGTGTACTTTGGAGAGGTCGTAAAATAATTGGGCCTGAGGGGCATGGGGAGGGGGATATAGTACAGACACACGCACAAGCACAAAGAGAGCCACTTTGACCACTCTGGGGAAAATGTGGCTGTCCTTGTGACTAGCACACACTCACACTTTGACACAAACACACACACACACAATGGTGACTATTTACAGTTTACACAGATCCTTAGACCGGTCAAACGAACCTCTTGATGGCCCTGTGGAGTGTGAGCACCCACAAAGAGAGGTTTGTTTACAGACGGAGAGCCTTCTGGTCTGTTTCACAGGCTGATCACTGATCGATCGTTAGATCCAGTCCGATCGTTGGTCAAGTCTCTCTCCCACTCCCTCTCTCTCTTTCACTATGACCCACCTCTACCAGCTGCTCAAACATGGAACCTTTCCTCTTTTCCATCCATTCATCTCTATCTCTCTCTCTCTCTCTCCCTCCTCCCCATTCCATTCATCCTTGTCACTCCTGGTTTATTAAAGGCTTTGTTAACCAGAGCCTGACACACACTAAACAATGACTTCATCCAACTAAATGACTACTGTAGTGTCTTCATGAGAGAGGCAGTAGTAATGCACTGTAAACAGTCTCTCACACAACGCTCTCTGCATTAGCATATCAAGCTAAGAACCTAATAGTATGGTGGGGAAAACGTTGTTCCACAGAGACAGAACTTAACACAGACCAGACCAGACCAGGGGCATTCCCCTTTTGTTGAGATATGGTGTGGTTGAGGCAGAGTTCCAAGCCAATACTAAGGAGGAGAGCACAATTCAACTCTGGCTGAAAGTACGGAAATGTATAGACACTACTGTAAGTCTCTCTGGATAAGAGTGTCTGCTAAATGACCAAAATGTAAATGTTAGTTTACATGTCTGGCTTTCTGGGTCTGGTTGGCCATTGTGACACAGCTCTGTTGGTCTCCTGAGAAATGGGTCTTAACTAGAGTTGATGCCTTAATACATTATTATAGTATTACTGCAGTAATACATACAGTGCTGAAGTATAGGAAAAGTTGATGTGCTTATGATACCATGCAACGTAAGAGGTAGGCAGTGGGGTAGAGAGTGGGTGAGGAGTAATCTCTCTTACCTTCTGTTTTGACCCCTCCTTCAGTGTGATCCAGTCTTCTCCGTTAGAGCTGACATCCACCTTGTAGGACTTGACCCAGTAGGTCTTCTTGGTCTCCTGGGAAACGGCCCCCTGTGTTCCGATGGCTGACACGAACCGGAGGAAACCCAAGTCCACCTGAATGAGTCCAGGGAATGGTCAGTAAAGTTTAATGGCACATACAGTACATACAGTACATACCGTACATACAGTACATACCGTACATACCGTACATACAGTAAGACTTTGGGTAGTGCAAAGAGTACTGTTCTGCAAGTCCAATTACTGATGACATAAAATAGTTAAAAATACAAGCCTGCTATTGGAAAACACCTTTAGCCTGCACCTCATTTAACTATGACTGAAATGTAATAAACAGCAGAAGTACGGAATTATATTCTATTAATAAAACAGGACAACTTAATTTCCTGTGATGGGGAGACAAGAGCTTATTGGATAAAGGTGAATATTGAATGGAATAGGCCTCCTCATAATATTCAAAACAGAAGATATATATTGAATTTCAAATAGTAGCATAAAAAAATTATGTAATCATAAAGTAATCATGAACTGCTGTAACATTACTGATGGTTATTATATTTTCCCGAGCCGGCTGCCAGACAGGGGGAACAGGGCCAAGAGGCAATTGGAAGAAGGGAGTCAGAACAGAGTCTATACGGCTGAAAGGACTGTGATGCTGAACAGACTAAAGAGAAGGAGCTTTCCAAGCATCAAGGTTAGAGAACGGTTACACTGTTTTCTATCAGAACTGTGGACAGTGTGTGTGTGTGTGTGTGTGTGTGTGTGTGTGTGTGTGTGTGTGTGTGTGTGTGTGTGTGTGTGTGTCTGTCTGTCTGTCTGTCTGTCTGTCTGTCTGTCTGTCTGTCTGTCTGTCTGTCTGTCTGTCTGTCTGTCTGTCTGTCTGTCTGTCTGTCTGTCTGTCTGTCTGTCTGTCTGTCTGTCTGTCTGTCTGTCTGTCTGTCTGTCTGTCTGTCTGTCTGTCTGTCTGTCTGTCTGTCTGTCTGTTTGTCTAGCATCACGCTTTCTCTCTACCATGACCGTGTATGTATGTCTGTCTGAAAGAAGCAGACCCATTCTCCTGGCGCTGCCTGTCCGTGTGGGACACCTACTCCTTTGAACAACCAGGACATCCTGACCTGAACCACCCATCTCCCCATGGATCCCCTTAAATAGACTGGTCCATGTCCCATCAAGCTTGTCTAACAGGGCTGGAGCTCTATTGGTCTGGGTCTGGATTGATTCAGCAGTTCAGACGTGGCCTCTTAGTTGCGGTAGCCCCCACTCTGAGAGAGAAGACAGAAAATATCTGTTTCGGCTCACCGGTCCCTCATGCAGAGACAAAAACAACAGTCGTCCTCTTGACTTGCCTTCCATCTGCTGGACTGCCCCTATGGAGGCCACTTAAACCATGCCTCTCATCCCCCCAGCCAGAACAGAGGAGGAGGAGAGGAAAGACTGGTGGGCAACTGGCGGAGGAGAGGAGGGCACGTAGGAGAGGCCTCCAGTAGCGGAGGGCGAGGTTACGCTGCACTGTTAGTATTTAACGGGCCATAGCCTCTCTCTCTCCGACAGGCCAAGCTGACGCTAATAAGGAGTGATGCGATGGCATAAAAAACGCAGGGGTTTCAATCAAACGAAGGCTTGCTTCGTTACGGTGCTGTGTGGAGAGCGAGAGAGAGCGAGAGAGAGCGAGAGAGAGAGAAGCTTTGATGTTGAATTGAGAGGAGGCTTAAGACTCTGATGGATGGTGGCCGGGGCCTCGTGGAGATTACTGAATCCACACCAACTACAGAATGTGATGTGTGTGACAGCAAAGGATTCATCCCAAATGGCACCGTATTCCCTTGTGTAAGTATTCACCCCCCTTGGCATTTTTCCTATTTTGTTGCCTTACAACCTGGAATTAAAATTGATTTTTGGGGGGTTTGTATCATTTGATTTACACAACATGCCTACCACTTTGAAGATGCAAAATAATTTTTGGGATGAAACAAACAAGAAATAAGACAAACAAACAGAATAATTGAGCGTGCATAACTATTCACCCCCCCAAAGTCAATACTTTGTAGAGCCACCTTTTGCAGCAATTACAGATGCAAGTATCTTGGGGTATGTCTCTATAAGCTTGGTACATCTAGCCACTGGGATTTTTGCCCATTCTTCAAGGCAAAACTGCTCCAGCTCCTTCAAGTTGGATGGGTTCCGCTGGTGTACAGCAATCTTTAAGTCATACCACAGATTCTCAATTGGATTGAGGTCTGGGCTTTGACTAGGCCATTCCAAGACATTTAAATGTTTCCCCTTAAACCACTCAAGTGTTGCTTTAGCAGTATGCTTAGGGTCATTGTCCTGCTGGAAGGTGAACCTCCGTCCCAGTCTCAAATCAGGGATGTAGCTCAGTTGATAGAGCATGGTGTTTGCAACGACAGGGTTGTGGGTTCGATTCCCACGGGGGGCCAGTATAAAAAAATAAAAATGTATTCTCTAACTGTAAGTCGCTCTGGATAAGAGCGTCTACTAAATGACTAAAATGTAAATGTAAATCTCTGGAAGACTGAAACAGGTTTCCCTCAAGAATTTCCCTGTGTTTAGCGCCATCCAACATTCCTTCAATTCTGACCAGTTTCTCAGTCCCTGCCGATGAGAAACATCCCCACAGCATGATGCTGCTACCACCATGCTTCACTTTAATGGTGCTCCGTGGGATGTTCAAAGTTTCGGATATTTTTTTTATAACCCAACCCTGATCTGTACTTAGTCATTTACTTCTCCACAACTTTGTCCCTGACCTGTTTGGAGAGCTCCTTGGTCTTCATGGTGCCGCTTGCTTGGTGATGCCCTTTGCTTGTTGCAGACTCTGGGGCCTTTCAGAACAGGTGTATATATACTGAGATCATGTGACAGATCATGTGCCACTTAGATTGCACACAGGTGGACTTTATTTAACTAATTATGTGACTTCTGAAGGTAATTAGTTGCACCAGATCTTAATTAGGGGCTTCATAGCAAAGGGGGTGAATACATATGCACGCACCACTTTTCCGTTATTTATTTTTTAGAATGTTTTGAAACAAATAATTTTTTCCATTTCACTTCACCAATTTTGACTATTTTGTGTATGTCCATTACATGAAATACAAATAAAAATCTATTAAAATTACAGGTTGTAATGCAACAAAA
>NC_140021.1:21387890-21402754 GCF_964263955.1 Coregonus lavaretus | reverse complement strand
GACAGTACAGTATGAAGGTAGATAGGGAGACAGTGTAGATTGACATTGACAGAGTGGCCGAGACAGGGCTCAAACCCCCGTTGCCAGTGGGCATGTGTCGTCCGGAGTCGGGAGCTTAAACCGTATAGTAGATCTGACAGGGCAGCCAAATACCAGCCTCCTTCCACTTTCCTTTAGCCAGACTTCATCAACAGAGAGAAGCTGATGTTAATTACAAGCCCATTATTCTAATTACTCATCCTTTGGCATGACGACAAGACAGACCCAGCAGCTTGAAGAGCTCTCATTGACAAAGACAATGGAGAGAAGTTTGTGTGTCCCAAATGGCACCCTATTCCCACATAGGGCCCTGGTCAAAAGTAGTGCACTATGTAGGGAATAGGGTGACATTTGGGACATACCCCGAGAGTGCTGAACATTTCTACCCTTCATCCCACTGACCATGGATAATTGAAAACACATTTGGACGGCTGCTGACCACTGAACGGGGACGTGTGGGTCCATAGGAAAACAGGATATGGCTGAGCAAGTTGTTTTAGCGTCTGACATCAGACCTTAGCCCTGCACTGCCTCTCTCCCTCTCTTCCTCCCCTCTCTCTCTTTTTTTCTCTCTTTCTCCCTCCCTGTTCCCCTCCCATTTGGGAAGCAGACAATGTTTTCATCAGGGAAGTCAGTAATTAGTGTTTGTTTGATGGCTGATGGTTGGAACAGTGGAATTCAACCTGTTTTTCTTTGTAAAATAGTGGAGGCTAGTGTGTGTGTGTGTGTGTGTGTGTGTACGTGCGTGCATGTGTGCATGCAGTGGTGTAAAGTACTTAAGTAAAAATACTTTAAAGTACTACTTAAGTAGTTTTTTGGGGGGTATCTGTATTTTACTGATCTGGCGGACTGGCTATCTGTAAATAAATAAAAAAACAAGAAAATCGTGCCTTCTGGTTTGCTTAATATAAGGAATTTGAAATAATTTATACTTTTACTTTTGATACTTAAGTATATATTAGCAATTATATTTACTTTTGATACTTAACTATATTTAAAAACAAATACTTTTAGACTTTTACTCAAGTAGTATTTTACTGGGTGACTTTCACCTTTGCTTGAGTAATTTTTTATTAAGGTATCTTTACTTTTACTCAAGTATGACTATTGAGTACTTTTTCCACCACTGTGTGCATGTGTGCTAGGTGTCTTCCTCCATACAGCCATATGTTAACGTATAATGACTTCCTGTTGCACTTGGTGACTTTACTTTACTGGGCCAAAGCCAAATGAGTGAGATTAGGGCAGCTTTATGAAAACATTGTTTTTAATTTTCTGCTCTTTCATCAACTAGTTTTCTCCTAACAAGCTGGATTAAAGTCAACATCCTTTCCCAGGGTGCTTAGAGAGAGGGACGCTCTCTTTGTGTCTCCATAACTTTACTTATGATTAAATCATTTGGGTTATCGGCGAGATATGTGTAAGATAAAACAGATAATGCTGTAAATACCAATAATGCATTAATGATCCAAGAAGGATAATAATGTCTATAATAAATCATACAGATATGGAGAACATTTACCATTAAGCTCATCAGTAAAAAACAATACTATGGATAACCTGTATCTTATCCTTATGTGATAGGCGATAGAAATGCTTTCAGGTATTGACAGTTGACTTTCTCTCTCAGGGACAGCATGTTTTATTCATGGTGTGTGTGTGTGTGATCAATGGCTGCTGTCTGAGGCAACATGTTAGACTCTGTGATGCCATCTTGCTTTTATCGCATCACTCAGGCCTAGGGCGAACCTCTCTCCCACTATCTCCTTTCCTGACAGAGCCCATTCCTCATGGCGTCAGTGTCAAAGTGTGTGTGTTTTTGTCTATGTGTATGTGTGTGTCTATGTGTATGTGTGTGTATGTGTGTGTGCATGTGTGTCGTCAGTGTCCCAGGGGGACCGGGAAATCTTCCCTCCGCCTCTATTTTCAGGTCGGAGATAGCGTGACTGTCCTCCAAAAATATAGCTGTCCTCCCTCAGTCAGAGGGCCAAATGTATTGTACAGATGAAGGTATTTCCTCCTAGTACGTCATGCACCATTCAGGTATTCCTATTGGAACCAGGCCCGTCACGCACAATTCAGGTCTTCCTATTGGAATCATTCCAGTCATGCACCATTCAGCTCTTCCTATTGAAACCAGGCCCGTCATGAACCATTCAGGTATACTATTGGAACTAGGCCCGTCACGCACCATTCAGGTCTTCCTTTTGGAACCAAGCCCGTCACACACCGTTCAAATCTTCCTATTGGAATCAGGCCCGTCACACACCATTCAAATCTTCCTATTGGAATCAGGCCCGTCACGCACCATTCAAATCTTCCTATTGGAATCAGGCCCGTCACGCACCATTCAAATCTTCCTATTGGAATCAGGCCCGTCACGCACCATTCAAATATTCCTATTGGAATCAGGCCCGTCACGCACCATTCAGGTCTTCCTACTGGAACCAAGCCCAACCCATAAATACACTATCTGGCTAAAGGTGAGTTCATTCATCATCACAGCAACCTTCTGCTACATACATCCATACTATTCCCCTTATGGGGCCAAGCCTTCAAACAGATGGAGGATTCACAAAGGTAGATATTCACTATATCTCCTTCTTGATGTGGCAGATATGGGAAAGGAATGGGGAATAGCTATCTGAGGATTATAAAAACATTTCCTGGTGGATGTGAGAAGCCTCAAAGGTTGCCTGTCCATCTATCCACACACATATAGGCACACACGCGTGCATGCACACACACACACTCACACATCAGAGGTTGTTCCTCTGGGACAATAGAGTGTGATGAATAGCTAACCCACCAGAGCTCCATGCTAAGCCATAAGAAACCCCACCAGCCTAATTAACAGAAAGAGAAACTCCAGCATGTTGCCCTGCTCCCCATCTCAATACATTAACATGAGAGGCAGCATTAAAATAGATGACAAACCTATGCTATCCACCCCTAGATATATCTAATCTGAATAAACTATAGGCAGAGAATAAAAATGTCTGAGATATCAACCCCTCAAACCCCACCGCCTGTCATGAATAGCTAATAAAACCGTCTGGTGCAAATTGCATTCAGAGAATTAATGAAATGAATAATGAATTGATATCAATCTAACAGGCGTGTGAGATGATTTGTGCCGTGGTGCCGTGAGTGCGCCTGCCATTAACGATGGGGAGAGATTGTTGTTGCTGCTGCTCCCTCCCTCAGACAAGCTTAATGAAAGAGACATGAAGAATTCCATTCTTTTAATAACACTTGTTATAATGAAACTTCTCTCTCTTCATGAGCTCAGGGAGGGCATAAGTGCAGCAGCAAAGATTTCAAGAAATTATAAATTACACACCATACCAAAACGGAATTCACTATTCGTTACCGTAGAAACAGACGTGCCAGGCATCCACTTCTCTGTCATCTGGAATTGGAGCACCCAACAGAGAATATCCCCTTTTTATCTAGTTGTATTTTACTGCTAAATACAATTAAAGCTGCAATATGTAACTTTTTGGGCAACCCCACCAAATTCACATAGAAAAGTGAGTTATAGATCTGTCATTCTCATTGAAAGCAAGTCTAAGAAGTGGTAGATCTGTTCTATGTGCGCTATTTCTATGCTTCCCTTTCTTAAGTTTTGTTTTTGCGTCTTTTACTTTCAGTTTTGTACACCAGCTTCAAGCAGCCAAACATACAATATTTTTGGTTATGGATAATATATGTCACAGCGGTTTAGATGGTACAATGATTCTCTACACTATACTTGCTTGTTTTGGCGAAATATTTGAATTTTTGCTACTAGAAAATGGCGGGCGATTTCTGCATAGTGCATCTTCAATAAACAAATGAAAAACCTCAGACTAATCAATACTCTATTGAGGATTCTGAACAGTTGCAGAGTCGTTGTTCTATTGCTCTGGCATCAGCACAGCGGGAGAGAGAACATTTAGAGTTTCATTAGGAGAGAAAGTCTAAGTCATAAATATGGTGGGAACTAAGAAAGCAGTGAAGAACAGAACAGTACAGAGCAGAACGGCCCACTTGGTTTTAAAGGGCTGGTTTCATTAAGTCCTCATTAACAAAAATAGGTATTTGAGTCAGATTTCCACTGAATTAAGTCTCTCAGGACACATAGGCTGAATCTAGCAACACTGGGAAAGGACAAGACCATAGTATCTACAGTATTTCTTCTAAACTGCTTATCCTTCCACTTATCAATCATTATTGCATCTTGATTGTTGATGAAACTAAGCCATAGGATCTCTATGTTCATAGCTCTCTGGTCAAACTCACAGGTTATGTCCAGACATGATAGGACCCATGACAATGAATTTGTGCCTATCTCCAGTATGAACGTGTGTTCTGTCGATCATTGACCTCCTCTCTGTCCCAATAGATGCAACATCTTAGGGCTTAACTGTGGAATTTCCCCTCTGAGAGACAATCAACATTACACAACTTTAACCGTCCGTCCCCGCTCCCTAAAGGCCCCTAAAGGAACTGCTTCATGAAGTAGTCTGGGATGGGAGTGTGTATGCGTCCCAAATGGCAGCCTATTCCCTATATAGTACACTACTCTTTGCCAGAGCACTATGGGCCCTGGTCAAAAGTAGCGCAATACTGAATAGGGAATAGGCTGCCATTTGGACACACTCATCGGTTTCTCTCCAGTACAATGGGCCCCTGCCAGGCCCAGGGCTCTCCTCCCACTCACCCACAGAGCACAGAGCGAAGGGCCCCCTCCACAGACACAAACACACTCCCCCTCCTCTGATTCAATTAGTCTGGAAGGAGCAACAGGGGCCCTCAGGACAATATTTTCATAGCAATAAGAAAAACTTGTTTATGGACCTCCACCAAACAAATCTCTGTCTCCAAGCCAGCTTTACATTTAAATCACTTAGCAGACACTCTTATCCAGTAGTGAGTGCATACACTTAGGTACTTTTTCATACTGAACCCCCGTGGGAATCAAACCCACAACCTTGGCATTGCAAGCACCATGCTCTACCAACTGAGCCACACAGAATGACTATTATAAAGCCCCCTGAGGACTACATACGTACAGTCGGGCCAAACTTTAAACTTTTCAGCGACACGGTGACAGACTATAATAATAAAGAAATAAATACCTGGATGCCTTTGGGTTACTAAATCAAACATGTTCAGAACTTGTATAGGTAATGTAGTGTATGGTTGGGTCAGTGGGGGAACCAATAACAGGCTCCAGGGTATGTGACATAGCTGTGCCTTTGGGATCAGAGACAGAGCTTCAGTCTTTTCATATAAAGTTCTCTGTCTGTGAATGATAATGCAGATCCCAGAACACATGCAGTACAGTACAGTAAAGCCCTATGATAACAATGAGTGTGTTGGTGGAAGGGGTGAATATGTCCCCTGGGGCAGTAACCACAGTGGATGACAGGATGACAGTGGTTTTCAGGTAGGAGAGGAAGAGAACCACTTGGGGGGGGGGGTAAGAGAGAGAGAGAGAGAGAGAGAGAGAGAGAGAGAGAGAGAGAGAGAGAGAGAGAGAGAGAGAGAGAGAGAGAGAGAGACTTTGTGGAGAGTCTGGAATCCACAGCTAGGCTGGAGTTTCACAGGAAGCATAAATTAAATCATACGATTTCTGGATCACCTTTAAAGATTTTCCCAGCATGCCACAGGGGCGTCCTCAGAGCACACAGTCAGCAGACAGACTTCTGGGATTGGACCAGGAAGGAGAGTCAACTATACTATAGTCACCACTCTGGATCAGACTGGATCTGAGTCACAAATGCCCAGGGCACTACTTATGACCCTACAGAGTGCACTACTTTTGACTTGGTCAAAAGTAGTGCACTACATAGGGAATAGGGTGCCATTTTGGACACACTGGTTCAGCCGGTGATTCAGCTTCAACAACACTTGCAAAAAGCCTGTGTTTGTTTTGTCTTCAAGCAGCTTTGGGTGGATGACGTTGGAAAAGTTACAGCTACCATATTACTTATATGGTAATGAACTATTTTTACTGCTATAAACACACCCTTTCTCTTCACTTATTTATGATGAGACATTAGCCACCTTTGAGAAACTCTATGATGTGTTTGGGACACATGGTGGTCCTGCGTGGCCCAGTTGGTACAGCATGGCGCTAGCAACGCAAGATTGTGGGTTTGTTTCCGACTGAGGCCATCCATACAAATATGGATGCACGCTTTAGATAAAAGCATCTGCGAAATGGCATATATTATATTTTACTTTGTGCTTATGGTGCAGACCGTACCTGTATCCACTCTTTGTTCTTATGGTGCAGACCGTACCTGTATCCACTCTTTGTGCTTATGGTGCAGACCGTACCTGTATCCACTCTTTGTGCTTATGGTGCAGACCGTACCTGTATCCACTCTTTGTTCTTATGGTGCAGACCGTACCTGTATCCACTCTTTGTGCTTATGGTGCAGACCGTACCTGTATCCACTCTTTGTGCTTATGGTGCAGACCGTACCTGTATCCACTCTTTGTTGTTGTCCTCTCCTGGTGTCCATGCGTTCTCATAGTAGTTGAGTCTGGCTCGCTCCGGGGACCAGCCAGGGTGTACTGGGACGAAGCTACGATCTGCTCTGATGCTATCTCCCCTGACTCCATACCCAATGGGTCTGTACAGTCAAAGTCTGATAGAGAGAGAGAGAGAGAGAGAGAGAGAGAGAGAGAGAGAGAGAGAGAGAGAGAGAGATGAGAGAGAGGAGAGAGAGAGAGCGAGAGAGAGAGAGAGAGAGAGAGAGAGAGAGAGGAGAGAGAGAGATGTAGAGAGAAGGGGGGAGAAGGGGTGGGAGAGAAGGGGAGAGAGAGATTGTCTAAATTTAGAGCTGAAAGCACCATCCAGGCGTTCCAGGCCAGAGCACACAAAACAGAGCTGGTCCCTGGGGAGAGGGACACTCAGTGGCAGGGTCTGGCACTCTGGTGGCCGGAATAAAGAGCCACGTCAGTGCTGCCTCAGCGGATCCTTGCTTCCGCTCCCTCTCTCCCCCCACCACACGCAGAGGCTTTAAAAGGAAGGCAAGCACAGTGGAAGTGTGGTGCTACCTGAAGACATAAAGCTTTAGTCATAAAACATTCAGTGTAGGGCTAAGTTCGCTGTAAACTTGTATGGAAAAGAGAAACTATTATGCATTAGAGTTGAGCCAGTAGTTTTTCTCTGGTGCTGGTTCATCTCTCCTTCAAAGCTCCCTGTAGGCAGTTTATGTGTTTTGCACATGGTGCACATTTCTTATTGTTGTCCCTCGGGGTGTTAAGGCACATTTAGTGTCAGTGTTCTGGGCCGTAAATCTCCCAAAATGCCCTGTACCACCCAGGATAGAGGGCATCTCCTTGTTTGTGTTGACATGGTGCTGCCGTCCAGGGTCAGCCAGTGTGTGTGTGTGTGTGTGTGTGTGTGTGTGTGTGTGTGTGTGTGTGTGTGTGTGTGTGTGTGTGTGTGTGTGTGTGTGTGTGTGTGTGTGTAAGTATACAACCACCGGCCAGGTCAAGAGGTGAGCTCTTCTTCCGCCATACTCCGTCATTCCCCAGAGCCCCATATGTAGCAGAGTTGTCTGGACGCTGACCCTATGACCCCCAGAGGTCGGACCCTGGCCCCAGTCTGACCTTGCTGTCTCTAGTCACCCACCCGCATGCACGTGCACACACACACACACACACATTAAGGCAGGCACACACAGTTGCGTATTGCGTATACCAGCGCTGTTCAGCATCTCAGAGACACAGGTCTGAAAGGCATCAGGCAGATGGAGAGACCATCTGTTTTAGCTCATAGACAATCCCTGACTGCCGCACACACTACACCCTACTCAATACTGCAGAGAGCGGGAGAGAGAGAAATATACTTTTTATTGTTTATTTCACTTTTGTTTCTCCATTTCACTTGCTTTGGCAATGTAAACATATGTTTCCCATGCCAATAAAGCCCCTTGAATTGAATTGAGAGAGAGAGATGGAAAGACAAGAGGGAAAAATAAATATATTTAAAAAACTCCCTCCACTCTTTTCTTCTCTCTCAAAGACCCCCTTCTTCTTCTTCTTCTTCTTCTTCTTCTTCTTCTTCTTCTTCTTCTTCTTCTTCTTAAACTCTTAGAGGAGGAATCTGAATCTCTCCATAAACATCAACCAGACCCAGTTGATCTTCTATCTGCGCTCTGACTGTAACAAAGAGTCTCTAGTTTTCAGCACTGACGTAAATGTGATCATGTGTGCTGCTATCAGCTATCAGCCTGCATTTTAAGCAGCAGCCCATTCTGTGAAATGTGGCGCAGGGTGATCAGGGAGATAGTAGGGAAGTGTTCTAAATGGCACCCTATTCCATTTATAGTGCACTACTTTTGACCAGATCCCTATGCAGCCTAAATCTGGGCTGTCAGGGAGAGAAGACAAGCCTGCTTCATCACCATCAAAGCAACACCTTATCCCCCCTATATAACCCCCTCTCAACTGAAGTGTACAAGTCTTATAATATGGAAAAAGGAAAACCTAAATATTATACATCAAAGGGCGTATTAATACATACCTACTAGAGTATGGATAAAAACTGCCAGAGACTTGATCTATCTTCTCTCTGATATGAGGATTCATTCAGCAAAGGTCGTAAGCTGCCAACTGCATAATTAGGTAAGTAGGACAGATGTCAAATAATGCAGTGACTTGATGAGTTTATGTTGGTGGATTAGTGTTTTGATTGTATCTGTCCCGATCTAATAAATGTAATACTGTTGGATTAGTGTTCAGTCTGAACCCATGTTATGTTTATGTTGCCATGGTGCTGAGCTGTAGGGACTATAGGGACTAGTGACACAGGCAGTCATTGCTGTATGTGGCTGTGCTCAGGCTCTGTGTGAGTCTATCTAGGGACCTTAGCACACATGCATATCACTACTCCCCACGGGGGACCTAGCACCATCTGGGATGATTAGTGTTTTTTTAACACCAGTCATCGCCATAACAACCTGACGGTGGGGGGGGGGGGTGACTGGAGGGGTGGCTTGTGGAAAGATTTATGGGCTTCGCGGTGGTTGTGTTGTGAAATGTTTAGTCGGAGCATTTCTCAAATTGGGGTCATGGGTGCCAGGCCCCAGGATGAAGATGATGCTGTGTTAGTGGCTGGGACACTGTCTGGAGGGGCTGGTGGGGCTGTCTGTCCGCCCCCCAGTGTCTCTGCCTCTGGCCCCCAGCCCCACTGTGTTAAAGTCAGGCCTCGTAAACTGGGGGAGATGGCCCATGCCTTGTATCACATCCCCTTAATGAAAAGACTGAGAGCTGTTGATTTATTAACTCACTTTGGTCCCACATTAAACTAAATGTGTGTAGCAGTGGGACAGGGACCACCCCTGTAGGGAGTATGGTAGTTTCAGTATGTATAGGGATTGTAGCTTTATCACTTATATGAAGGAATGGTCACTTTAACACCTGCTGTATTTAGATTTTTTTTACATTTTATCCTAGTAGACAATTAAAATAATGCATCACGCTGAATACACATTGTAATCAGACCATTGATGATAGAAAGTCACTTACCTTCTGGCATGGTCCGTTCCAACACGGTGAAGTTGGCAGAGAAGCCCTCCTTGGCGATGGCACTGTCTGTGTTGATTATCAGGGCCAGGATGCCTGTGTAAGAGATGATACGACCAGGGGTGTTCTGACCACAGTACCGCCCAATGTACGGACCAACTGGAGAGAGAGAGAAAGAGAGAGAAAGGGAGAGAGAGGGGGAGATAGAGATAGTCAGTCACCAAGGTTACAACTGAAAAAAAGTATGAAAATGTATGCACTCACTACTGTAAGTCGCTCTGGATAAGAGCGTCTGCTAAATGACTAAAATGTTAAATGTTAAATGTAAGGTGGGAGTGTGTGTAAAGTTAGGAGTTAAGTCAGTATTTGCTCGCTGTAGGTCTGTCACATTGGTGTTCATACACAGTAAACCCACAGAGGTGAGATAACTAGTGTGTTGATGAAGGTCTGAGGAGGACCTAAGACCTGGGGCTGTATTTGTGTTAGACCTGAGAGGGTTTTCACTAAGTAACCTCATAAAGAGGCATGGGAAAAAGGCCTAACATTCGACACCAACATGCCCAAAAAACACAAAGAGATAGAGAGAGGGAGAGAGGAAGAGGGACTCCTTGTTAAGACGAAACAAGGTCGAGGTTTCTGTTTGTTTTGCACCAGTCATAAATTCCTGGGCCTTTTTTAATGCGAGTGATGGTCTGGCCACGGTGGAGAGACTTCTCAAAAGCCACTAAGAACAAGAAAAGGAGGAAAGAAAGACCAAAGAAACAGAGAGATGGAAAAACAAGGGAATAAGAGAATGTCAAAAGAAAAATGCAATAAAAGTCAAACCAGCACACGTTCTACTGAGCACTCTAAATGAGTTTGTGCCACATTGTGTGTGTGTGTTTGTGTGTGTGTGTGCGTGCGTGTGCGTGTGTGTGCATGCTTACGTGCCTGTCTGTGTGTTCCTCTGTCTAGATGTTAAGCAGGTCTGGAGGCCTGGTGCTTATCTCTGATTAGTAAGCCTGTGATCAGTGGCGAGTGAAGGCCAGGCTGCTACCCTGCTCCCCTCTTAACCTAACACCTCCCCTCACTCTGACATGCCATGTACAACCAGGCCTTACAACCAGGCACACAGATGAAAGGGAGCTAGGGCAGGAGTCTGATGGCTCAGATTCATCATCATAACACAGGAAGGAGGTGTGTGTGTGTGTGTGTGTGTGTGTGTGTGGTGGGGGGGGGGGCATGACTCTCCTAGATTATCTGCATGACTCAACAGCACTATAGAAATGTTAAATGCTCTGCTGTGAACTCTGTGTCTCTGCATGTCTCTATGATCTTGGGGGAGGAGAGAGGAAGGGAGATGGAGAGGGGGGGGGGAGGAGGGGAGATGGAGGGAGGGGGGAGGAGAGAGGGGGGGGAGGGAGGAGGGGAGATGGAGGGGGGGTGGGGGGGAGAGAAGGGGAGGGGAGATAGAGGGAGGGGGGAGGAGTGCGCCTCCAGCCTTCCGTGCTAATGCACTACTGATCCAAAAGGCACCACAGGTACTGTACCCAGCCCTCAGACAGGGCCTGACACACAGCATGGCCCCCAGCCTCCCCCTATGTCTCCCCTGTCTCCCCCATGGCCTTCTGCCTCTACCACCCCTCCCATGTTCCAGGACCTGCTGTCTCACACACCCAATTACTCTGGATGTGAGAAGTGTTATTTTGTTATTTTCAAATTTTTAGACCCCCAAAAGACAAGAGCGCAGACACTGCTGTGGGTGGCTATTTATTTTCTTTGTTATTAATGGAAACATTATTTGCGCTCATATAGGAATGAGAAACCCTTATTCTGAGTGTTAAATAAAAGTTAAACTTTAGTTCCTGAGAGAGGGTAGTTTCATGGCAAACTTCCCCATTGTTTATCAAAGATGTCAGTTTTCTTGATGCAATTCACAGAGTGATTAAAATAAAAGTGATAATAATGTGACATAGACTGAGCCCTCAAGGTCTTCACAGCCGGTTTAATCAACACTGTTCTTTTTGGAGAAATTATAGACCTATATCATTCCTGAGGCAAGTCTGGCACTGTTCAAAGCCATTTTAAATTCAATAAGAAACAACAACTAAATCCCAACCTAGACAAAGGGTTTAAGTTGTATCTGGACAGAGAAAGTCCACTCCTGACCGATCAACAGTGGGGTGGAGTACCATCCCTGTCTACATACCATGGCCTTCTCCCAACTGACAAACATAAACAACTCCCCCAACACAATAGGTGACTGTACGGGAAGAAAGGGAGTACAGTAGAGTATCAGAACTAGGACATGTTTGGCATTTAGCCATGATAACTAGGTTGTGTGTCCAGTCCACATTCATTACCCTATTCAGTGTGTTTATATTACCATAGTGTATAATACTAACGCTAACAAAGATACTATATCTAACCAGATATATGACTGTAGCTCACCTCCAGGGAAGCCGTCCCAGATCTCTAGCCTATCGTATCGACAGAAGACCCCGGTGGGAGGAGTGGTGTCAGGCTCCAGCTCGAAGCTCTCGAACTCCAGGGTGATCTCGGACATCTTGGGGGAGAAGATCATGAAGGTGCAGTCCAGGTTGTTGGGATACTTCTCTGGGAAACCAGGTGACCTTATCACCCCGCTGTTAGATGTGAAGTTCCTGGAACATTCCGGACCTGAGAAGAGGAGAGGAAAATAGAGATTTTGAATGGATGTATCCTTTATTAAACTTTGACATCTCTTTTGCAACTGAGAAAGAAGGAGAGATAAAGAAAGATTAAAGAAAAAGAAAGAGGAAGAGAGAGAGAGAGGAAGAAAATAAGATAGAAGAGGATCAAGAAAGGGATACTTTTGAGTGTCTTGTTTTATGGTTTGTGTGTTCCTTTGTGCTTTGTTATGGTTTGTGATGGAGAAGCTCTGTGATCCAGCTGGTGCTTTGAGGAGGTGCTTTATGGCCCTGAGAGGGAGACCACCTCAAAATTGCTGTCATTCATTCAATGGGCTGCTGATAGACCAAAGCCTGGACAATACACACCACTCCTCTTTTCTCTCTCTCAGCTTCTTATTCTCTTTCTGTCGTTGACTTCACACTTCTGTATCCCTCAGTGTGTGTGTGTGTGTGTGGGTGTGTGTGTGTGTGTGTGTGTGTGTGTGCTGAATCTGTTGTTGCTGTAACATTTAGGCTGAGTGAGTATAAACATCATAGAAAGGCCTCAATCACCAGCATGGGACTGAATAAACATGCACACACACACACACGCGCACACACACACACACGCGCACACACACACACACCAGCCCCCTCATTACACGTCTGTGTGACATATGAGAAGTGCTTAGAGAAAATTACAGTCTCAGCGATGAGAGGCAAGGGGGGCTGCATACACACACACATACATTTGCCAGTTTTATGTTTTATACCAACAAGTCAAAACATTTACTCATGGCTCTGTGGAGAAAAGGCTTTCAGCTGATGAGGGAAGTGAGCAGATTTCACACATTCGTCATTCTACACAGCATCATGGCCAGACAAGTATGATTTATTAACACTGCTTGACACTTGGCAGGACAAATACCAAAAACTGCATAAAAACAATTTACTGGTATTCTAACTCGAGAGAGACCATTAGCAGTTACGTCTGATGAACGGCACACCATCAGAGAAGACTAAAGCATTGTTAACTCATGTTATCATTACAACCATTAGTTGTAGAACTGTGCAGCGGTTAACGTCATGTCCATGTTATTCTGACAACCAACCTTTCCATGGGCGCAGGCTGATTGAGGCAGAGCCATCACCATCCGTGGCTAGCTAGATAGAGCTCTGTATACAAGTGTAACAGCCCACACAGCTTAAGTGAATGTGGCAAACGTTTTTTTCCCTGTTATTTAGTCATCTGCAGGTATCTCACCGGGCCCCTAATTCAGGACCATCAGGACCACTTCAATCTGTCTGACACACTTTGGAAATGAGAGGAGAGTGGCTTATGTCTTGGCTTTTTGGGGGGGAGGGGTAGAGGGCAGGCTGATGGGAAGAATTACATTTTTTATTTAACTGGGCAAGTCAGTTAAGAACAAATTCTTATTTACAATGACGGCCTACCCTGGCCAAACCCGGATGACGCTGGGCCAATTGTGCGCCGCCCTATGGGACTCCCAATCACGGCCGGTTGTGATACAGCCTGGAATCGAACCAGGGTCTGTAGTGAGATGCAGTGCCTTAGACCGCTGCGCCACTCGGGAGCCCAGGGTCAAGGCAAGGCAGGAACACAGGTTCGGTTTGACTGTGATGCGAGTTGACATTTAGTGCTGCTCTGAAAGCTGCTGGTTTTCAAAACAGCGGGTCTGGCCATTAACTTTTCCTTTGGAAAACCAGGAGAGACCAGAGAGCGATTTTAACTTCTCTAAAATATCATTCCCATGGATGTGGTCCTCCAGAACTCTGTTGGCCTCCACTTAAAGTCTGATCCTGGGGTCAGCTGAGTTGGGGGACGGAGGGAGGTTCAGGGGCCCACAGGTGTGTGTAGAGTATAGTGAACCAGACAACCGGCTACTCCATGGAAAGAAGACTTCGACAGCCCTTAAGTGGACTACAGTCTGCTGCTGAGTTCACAGTGGATATACAATTTAAAGAAAGAACAGCTCGATATGGCTTCCAGACTGTAGCTCTGTCTGAGAGGAGTTTTCTGTTTGGTTGCCACTTTCTGTCACTGTTATCACATATGATGTTAGACAAGTGTAGAATTTGGCCAAAATAAAATATTTTCAGACAAAAATGTATAATAAAAAAATAATAATCCTTTCCGATTGTGTGGCTTTGCTCCCAATGCCTGTGTGAGGAGAGGAGAGGACAGCGCTAGCCGCTCGCTAGGACTGCAGGGCTATCTCAATACAGGATCAAAGGACAAAGGGAGTGGGAGAGATGGAACGCTAGGCTAGTGGGTAACAGGAGAGCATGTCTGTCTGTCTCCGCTACGTTCTCTCTGTGTACCATAATTACATGTTATCACAACCACCTCCTCCATCCCGGCTCCATACCTTTTATAGTTTCATTCAGCCACTGAGAAAAGAGGGACAGGGAAGGGCAAACTAGCGGCCATAGTGTGTTTTTGTGTGGGTGTCTAGATGGAATAAAGGAAAGGTCCAGTCTCCCCTGAAGAGATAATCAGAAAACAGATCTCTTCTTGGTCTCATTTTATCTCCTTCTGTACAAGAGGTCATTCCTCAGAAATTCCTCTTGTCTCTAGCTACCTCTCTACCCACGATGCTTTGTGTTGCGTGCATGGTATTTATGTGCTACAGTTGAGCTTTT
>NC_140021.1:21307890-21385390 GCF_964263955.1 Coregonus lavaretus | reverse complement strand
CGGAGAATGCCTGTGCCAGATGTGACCTGTGCCTATGAGAGCGCTCATGAGATGAAAGCTGAATGGTCCACGTGCCCTGCATCAGTCTCCCCCCTCCCTCCTTCTCTCCTGGGTGTTGACACAGGTGTCCTCGTAAAAAGCGCTCGCATAGCAGGAACATGTAAACGGCTCTGGTCGGTGAAATGTGGAATGATTGGGCTTTTCACTTAAAGGCAGGGCAGAGGACCTCCCTCATCCCCTCCTCTCCCCTCCTTCCCAATCCCCTCTTCAAGTTCCATCCCAGTGAGCAGCATCAGGGAGAGGAGGGACAGAGGGAGGAACATTGGCATGATCCCTGCCTCTCTACCCCTCTCCCTGTCTCTCTTTCTCTCTCGCGCTCTCTCTCGCTCTCTCTTGCTTTGCCCACTTCAATGGGCCCGGCGCCAGGCTTGATGTGGCTCTGAGAGTTACAAATTGCAGAGCTGTTAAGCAGAAGCATATGGCTTCTTTCAGAAGGAGAGGGACCTTTTCTGAGACACTTGAGGAAGACAAGATGACAAGATAAATATAAAGGTTTCTAGTCAGGAAGGATGGCCTGTATGTCTTCTGAAATCCGGACAGGCGGACAATAGTGACCATTTGGGCTAAAGGGGTGGTAGTGGTGGTGGTGGGCTTGGAGGGGTTAGCAGATGATGACTGGAGCTGTATCCTAGTTTAACATATGTTTTGGTGACCCTAGTGGACTCCAGCAGTAGACAACACCAGCGGTACCACAGTTACAGTGCGTTCTCTTTTCTACTTGCCGCTGAGTTGAGTGCAGCCATAAACATATGCTGGGCTTATCCCCTCTCTCAGCTCTCTTTTATTCCTCTCCTCAGCCCTCTAATTCTCTCTCTCTCTCTCTCTCTCTCTCTCGGTTTTCATCATTCACTCTCTTTGACTGTTTTCGGTCAGTGGAGCGAGGCCGACAATTTACTGCCCATAAAATAAATAGCCCAGGCTAATTAAGATCCCTGGATTGAAAAACCAGTGTGTGTGTGTGTGTGTGTGTGTGTGTGTGAGATGTGAAAGGCGGTGGAAGACCACAAGCAACCTGTTTTCTCCCAATTATACATTGCTCTGCTCTGCTGACTGCACCGCTGATGAGAGCCAGTGCTGCGCTCCAGGTTCATCACAGAGAGTCTGTGTCTCTATGCATGTGTGTCTATGCATGTGTGCATGTGTGTGTGTGTGTGTGTGTGTGTGTGTATGTACCCTGTTTCCCATCTGACCTTGACCCCTCATTTACCCCTGACCCCTCATTTACCTATGAACCCATTCTCTGAAGCAGCCCTATAACCTCAAGTCTAGTACTGTACACACGGTATTCCTCCAATCAGACTCATTAAGATGCACGGCATTCCTTGCATTACTTCCCCAGCGCTATCTCAACATCTGCGTATCATCATTAAGTTTATATGTGTTAGCCAACACAAATCTGCTGATGCTATCTGGCTAATACCACCCCGGTGTTGATACGCTTACCTAATCACCGAGCTGGCTGCTCTCTAAACCAAAGGATGGACACTTATGTTCCGTTCCAAATGGCACCCTATTCCCTATGTAGTGCACTACTTTTGAGCGGCACCCTATGGGCCCTGGAGAAAAGGTAGTGCACTAAATATGGAATCGGGCACAATTTGGGACACATCCTTAATTGTTTGATTTATTAGAATTCCCATTAGCCGACGCCAATGGCGACAGCTAATCTTACTGGGGTCCGACACATAACTTTGGTTGAATTGATCTCAAAGCCGCCACCTCGGCGGCAACCGGCTCTGCTGTAGTCAAAACACAGCGCTGGTTTCAAAGCTAAACAAGCTTCTGCTGCCTGGCTGCCACAGAAGAACCGGCCCAGTCTGACTGCACAACCATGATGCCAGCTCTACAGGGGATGGTCCTGGACCAAAACATCCCAGTATGCAGCATCCTGGGTAGTCTCCAGTAGCCTCCAATATTACATATTTTCCTGTCGGTGAAAACACATCTGTATATCAATAGTACATATTTCTCCATATCTCAACGCCCTGCGTTCAGCACTTCTTCCCCCATCCCTCATAGCCCAGGGGCCCTAACACGGCTCATTTCTAATCAGTCCCTTTAATGGATGAGACTGGGAAACACCTCCTCAGAGGAATGTGGTGTGCACAATTGAACTGCTTCATCAACATGGGAATGCTGCACTTCACTGAAGTGTGGGGAGATGTGTGTGAGGCAGCTGGCGTGTGGGCGCATTTACATCAGATCAAAGGGACACACACGCACGCACGGATACACACACATACCCCCCCTTCCACACACATACTCTACCCCTACACACACACACTTCAGAGATTAAAAAGAGGGCCCTGTCAGGGCTTCCATCTTCTCTGAGTGTCTGGGTCATCTCATAAACTAGCTGAGGGTTAATTAATCAGAGTGGCGTCTGCTCTCTGTTGCACCTGTCTGTGTCCTCCTCCCTCCTTCTCTCCCAGTCACTATAATGGAAATCCTTTCCCTAGCCATCCATAAACACAGGAAGCCAAGGCAACAACAGGAAGCTCTGCCTCTTGTTGTGTGATCTTCAGATAAGGAGGAAGAACATCCCCTGAGAGTATTGTTGAGGAAGGAACTTCTCAGGGTTTTCGACGACAGCTGAATATATGAATATGAATTTACCTTATCAGAAGCAGGAAGAGGAGAAAGCTCTTCCTTCATTCAGGTCCTTTAAACCATTGGTGACTCACTTTCTCCACTTAACCATGATGATGTGGTGTCACAAACAGAGAAATACATTCAGTTGCTACAGATGGTTTTTATGGAGAATATTTGTGTTTGTATTTATTAACGATCCCCATTAGCTCCAGCAGCATTAAGGCAGTTATATACACATGGGGAAAAGTATTCCTCTGCTTGTGTGGAGACATATTGTTTAGCATATGTAATACCTTGATGCATTAAGCAGCAGGACTAAATGACAAACAAACCACGAAATGAGGAGAAACATCCTCTTTATGCTAATTAGACTCATGATTAGCTGTCTCGGTCTCCTGTATATCATCCCTCTTCTCCGAAGTGATGTCCCGAGCTGTGTGTTTGGTGTGTGTGTGAGTGTGATGAGATTTTGTGATCGTGTGTGTGTTTCATACACACTCGGTCTCCTCTCACCTGTTTTGAAGACCTCATAGCGGATGGAGAAGCCTGCTCCATGGGTCTCGTAGTCGGACACAAACTTGATGTAGAGCTGGTTCCCAGAAGACACCACGGGTGACGGGGCGATCTTCCCACAGTACTTCCCCACCAGCTGACCATTCTCATCCACGCCATCACGCACCTCCACATAGTCATACCTGGAAAAATAAGAATCTGTCAGTCACATGTTGTATTGGGTAGGTATTATACACACACACACACACACACACACACACACACACGAGAAGTTGGAAATGATGGAACAACAACCAAGTTTATGTTTTGATTGCTGCTCGTCCCTAATGCAGAGATATCACGCTGCAGTAGTAATGAGATCTACAGGATAAACCCAGAAACAGGTGGGCAGGTTCATATTCCCTCCACGTGGCACAGCTCCACGTTGTTAGATAATGCAGACACTGCAGAGATTCTATAACAATGACTCCCAGCTGTACTAAGTCTAGGTTTACATAACGCTGTTCTGGTGGAGCTGAGAGTGTGTGTTAGGGCTGGTTCTGCCACTGAATAGCTGTCTTCTCCCTGGTAAAGAGCCAGATGCCTAAAGAGAGAAGTGTGTGTGGGATTATATTTGTTTCTGTGTTGTGTGTATGCAATAAATCCACTGGAGGTTGGGCTGGTGTATGTGTGTTTGTTTCTGTGGTGTGTTTGTGTGTGTGTGTATTTTGAGTATATGTCAGTGATCGTATTATACTCCTCGGAGGTACAGTGAGACCACCAGACACAGGTGGAAATGCAATCAGGCGGCAGCCACATTGGGATTGCAGATCATGCACACACACACACACACACACACACGCACGCTCCACAGCCTACTCAAATGGAATTTCAGACCCAGGGATATTGACGTGAGGAATTGGCTAATTGAGTCAGCACGTAGCTTTAAGACCAGGGAGGAAAGCGCCTTCAGAATACGAATGGGTAGCAACGTAGCAACGGGAGCCATGCGTGTATGCATGTGCTGTAGAGATGAATACTCCATGCTTTGTTTTCATTGTGATTGACAGGCAGAGTACAGTAAGGGGAGCTGTGTGGGGTCAGGTTACCATGGTATTTAATCACCCATAATGCCCATTCCCAATGAATTCAGCTCAGTGGGGCACTTATCTAATGTATCCCTGCTCAAACCTCATGACCTGTTGTCTTCTCCCTCCTATCCTCCTTCTCATTACTGTCAACCACTAAAAACACATAACCTAGACCCAGCTACTTAGTGCATCCGTACACACACTGCTAGCTGGCGCAACTTGCACGCACTCAACTATGCTAAAATATGTGCCTCCTAGGCATACTGTAGAAGGGGTAGGCATTCTTAGTTTGGCTACACCCTGATCCCCAAATTACTGTCAATACACTTTCACTTTAACAGTTACTGCATATGGTATTTACACAATATATGATTTAGGCTACACTGTGAGTGATGGGTTGGGATAGGGGGCTACACCTCGGGTGGAAGGAGACAAGTATCCACATGATCCACCCTCCACTCCAATCAAATGGTTTCTTTCACCTGCCTTGAATTATACTTAAATGGGGTATTTGTGACATTTTAAGGAAGGCACCACCCGGCGACACAGGAGAGGGGAGCACACAGTGGATCATTAGAAAGTGGTTATATCTACTGTAAATCATATATTTCTGTGGTGTGGTGTACAATTTGTTCAGTATCCCCTTCTGTAACAGATTCTCTGTGAGGTAATATTGGTCTCTCTCCTCTCTCTGCAGGCTGAATCGGCCCTGTCCATTCCACAACTCACAGCACAGACGGCATCAATCTTCTGCAGCACTGTTCTGTTGTGTTCTATAATTCACCTCTCTTACTCTGGTACATCATCGGCTGCCTCAGAAGACCTCATAAAGACGGCGCAGTGGGAGAGAGGATGTAGTTGGAGGGATGGAGAGACAGAGGAGTCGAATGAACGAGGGAATGAATGAGGGAATGGAGGGAAACGAGCCCTGGGGCGTTCTGTCTGCTTACTAGGAAAAAGAACAAGAGTTCTTCATTGCTTCAACAATGTCTGGCCCTGGGCCTGCTGTTAGCTGGGTGGTTGTGTTTCAACAGGTCCACGGTGGTTCTGTGACCTAGCCCAGGCTGTTGTCATCTGGAAGGCATTATAGGATCGTTTGCAAGGCTGGACAACACAAAGCCTCAGAACAACTTTCGATTGCCAGCCATATTAAAACCTTTTACTGCAGTGGGCTAAATCAGGTTGGTAGTCTTAAACAAATATACTTTCAAACAAAAGTATACAGCTCACACACATGGTTATGGGCTTAAAAAAAAAGAAGACACCTGTACCATGTCAGATATAGAGTTGAAATGTTGAGTTTGCATCCCAATATTAGACTTTATATACACATCAAAGAAGACTGAAATATAACAAAACCGTTAGACATAGAAACACCGGATTTTCGGCGTGTGTGTGTGTGTTTGGGAGACCTCTGAAGTGAGGGAGGTCTGTTAACAACAACCATAATGTCTGACCCAAAGACCCAGGACAGGCAGATGCCCTTAGAAGGGAATACCGTTCTCATCCAAACACAATAGTGGTGGCCTACTTTTTAAGCCTGGACAGTCCTCCTGCTGCTCTCCATTCATCATTTAATTTAACAACTCTCCTCAGGCTCCATAAAGTTAAATTTGGACCCCCACAGAGACAGTATAATAATTTGTTATGTTGCATGTTGTCATCGTTGTTTTCCCGTATAGACAATAGGATCTGAGCCATGCCCCAGCTATAACCTTCATTCATCTGTCTGCTCCACTCCAGCCTGGATGTACCTCCCACAAAGCTAATAGTGAAAATGGTCTGCCAATCCAGAGGGGAAATTAAAAGCAAAAAGGGATGAATCTAATTCTCCCCGACCGTCGCTTCAGCGCCTCCAAATGTATTACCCTGCCTTCTTACAGCGGGGAGCGAGAGAAAGCAATCCTGCTGTGTCAAACGGGAACATTAGCCCACCTCACACAGCCCAAGAGGAGGCGATGAACCACAGGCTAACAATATAACACAGTTTTAACTGCCTTGAGCTTTCCATTTTAGAAATGATTGTCTCTCTAGCTCTATATAAAAGCATATGATATGGGATATGATCCTGGTTAATAAGGAATAATGTTATAAAGCGCTGTTAAAGCTTGATACAATAGGTTACAGTTCCTTAAATCAGGCCCATTTATAAACATAAGTCCATGACCTAGTAGAAAGCTATAAAACTGTGGTATAACTGTGTCAAAACAAATTGTCAAAGATTACATTCCAAATGGCAGCCTATTCCCTATATAGTGCACTACTTTTGACCAGGGCACATGGGGCATTAGGGAATAGGGTGCCATTTAGGACGCAAACCAAGTCTGTTCTCTTGTGTTTCTCTTTCTAGACCTGTCGCTAGGGCTAATAATCACACCAAAAACATGTCACCTCCAAACATTTCAAAACAACTCTCAGGACTAAACAAACTAAAGTGGTCCAAAAAACAGAACTGATCTGGGACAGCTCAGTTCAGTGAGGCCTATAGGCTACGTCCTAAATGGCACCCTTTTCCCTATATACAGTGGGGGAAAAAAGTATTTGAATTTATTTGCAAATTATGGTGGAAAATAAGTATTTGGTCACCTACAAAAAAGCAAGATTTCTGGCTCTCACAGACCTGTAACTTCTTCTTTAAGAGGCTCATCTGTCCTCCACTCGTTACCTGTATTAATGGCACCTGTTTGAACTTGTTATCAGTATAAAAGACACCTGTCCACAACCTCAAACAGTCACACTCCAAACTCCACTATGGCCAAGACCAAAGAGCTGTCAAAGGACACCAGAAACAAAATTGTAGACCTGCACCAGGCTGGGAAGACTGAATCTGCAATAGGTAAGCAGCTTGGTTTGAAGAAATCAACTGTGGGAGCAATTATTAGGAAATGGAAGACATAAAAGACCACTGATAATCTCCCTCGATCTGGGGCTCCACGCAAGATCTCACCCCATGGGGTCAAAATGATCACAAGAACGGTGAGCAAAAATCCCAGAACCACACGGGGGGACCTAGTGAATGACCTGCAGAGAGCTGGGACCAAAGTAACAAAGCCTACCATCAGTAACACACTACGCCGCCAGGGACTCAAATCCTGCAGTGCCAGACGTGTCCCCCTGCTTAAGCCAGTACATGTCCAGGCCCGTCTGAAGTTTGCTAGAGTGCATTTGGATGATCCAGAAGAGGATTGGGAGAATGTCATATGGTCAGATGAAACCAAAATAGAACTTTTTGGTAAAAACTCAACTAGTCGTGTTTGGAGGACAAAGAATGCTGAGTTGCATCCAAAGAACACCATACCTACTGTGAAGCATGGGGGTGGAAACATCATGCTTTGGGGCAGTTTTTCTGCAAAGGGACCAGGACGACTGATCCGTGTAAAGGAAAGAATGAATGGGGCCATGTATCGTGAGATTTTGAGTGAAAACCTCCTTCCATCAGCAAGGGCATTGAATATGAAACGTGGCTGGGTCTTTCAGCATGACAATGATCCCAAACACACCGCCCGGGCAACGAAGGAGTGGCTTCGTAAGAAGCATTTCAAGGTCCTGGAGGGGCCTAGCCAGTCTCCAGATCTCAACCCCATAGAAAATCTTTGGAGGGAGTTGAAAGTCCGTGTTGCCCAGCGACAGCCCCAAAACATCACTGCTCTAGAGGAGATCTGCATGGAGGAATGAGCCAAAATACCAGCAACAGTGTGTGAAAACCTTGTGAAGACTTACAGAAAACGTTTGACCTGTGTCATTGCCAACAAAGGGTATATAACAAAGTATTGAGAAACTTTTGTTATTGACCAAATACTTATTTTCCACCATAATTTGCAAATAAATTCATTAAAAATCCTACAATGTGATTTTCTGGATTTTTTTTCCTCATTTTGTCTGTCATAGTTGACGTGTACCTATGATGCAAATTACAGGCCTCTCTCATCTTTTTAAGTGGGAGAACTTGCACAATTGGTGGCTGACTAAATACTTTTTTTCCCCCACTGTAGTGCCCCTATATCGTGCACTAGTACCCTATGGGCCCTGGTCAAATGTAGTACATAGGGTGCGATTTTAGATGCCGCCTCAGAGAGTTCTAGATGGGATTTACAGGAAAAGCCTGTAGTCAGCTGTCAAAAGAATCTGCGTTCTGAGATCTGAAATCCTGCTGAAGTGCTAGCGAGACGTCAGGGCTAACAAACTGTCGCTCAGGACTGGAGCATAACATCATTACCGTTTGTACAAGGAGGTCGCCGGCCGAGACAAGTTTATCTCCATCCTTCTTTTTCCGAGCCTGTTATTTGAACAGTGAGAGACAGAACAACAACAACAAAAATCCAGAAAAACGCATGTCAAAAATGTTATAAATTGATTTGCATTTTAATGAGGGAAATAAGTATTTGACCCCTCTGCAAAACATGACTTAGTACTTGGTGGCAAAACCCTTGTTGGCAATCACAGAGGTCAGACGTTTCTTGTAGTTGGCCACCAGGTTTGCACACATCTCAGGAGGGATTTTGTCCCACTCCTCTTTGCAGATCTTCTCCAAGTCATTAAGGTTTCGAGCCTGACGTTTGGCAACTCGAACCTTCAGCTCCCTCCACAGATTTTCTATGGGATTAAGGTCTGGAGACTGGCTAGGCCACTCCAGGACCTTAATGTGCTTCTTCTTGAGCCACTCCTTTGTTGCCTTGGCCGTGTGTTTTGGGTCATTGTCATGCTGGAATACCCATCCACGACCCATTTCCAATGCCCTGGCTGAGGGAAGGAGATTCTCACCCAAGATTTGATGGTACATGGCCCGGTCCATCGTCCCTTTGATGCGTTGAAGTTGTCCTGTCCCCTTTGCAGAAAAATACCCCCAAAGCATAATGTTTCCACCTCCATGTTTGACGGTGGGGATGGTGTTCTTGGGGTCATAGGCAGCATTCCTCCTCCTCCAAACATGGTGAGTTGAGTTGATGCCAAAAGAGCTCGATTTTGGTCTCATCTGACCACAACACGTTCACCCAGTTCTCCTCTGAATCATTCAGATGTTCATTGGCAAACTTCAGACGGGCATGTATATGTGCTTTCTTGAGCAGGGGGACCTTGCGGGCGCTGCAGGATTTCAGTCCTTCACGGCGTAGTGTGTTACCAATTGTTTTCTTGGTGACTATCGTCCCAGCTGCCTTGAGATCATTGACAAGATCCTCCCGTGTAGTTCTGGGCTGATTCCTCACCGTTCTCATGATCATTGCAACTCCACGAGGTGAGATCATGCATGGAGCCCCAGGCCGAGGGAGATTGACAGTTATTTTGTGTTTCGTCCATTTGTGAATAATCGCACCAACTGTTGTCACCTTCTCTTGGCGATGGTCTTGTAGCCCATTCCAGCCTTGGGTAGGTCTACAATCTTGTCCCTGACATCCTTGGAGAGCTCTTTGGTCTTGGCCATGGTGGAGAGTTTGGAATCTGATAGATTGATTGCTTCTGTGGACAGGTGTCTTTTATACAGATAACAAACTGAGATTAGGAGCACTCCCTTTAAGAGTGTGCTCCTAATCTCAGCTCGTTACCTGTATAAAAGACACCTGGGAGCCAGAAATCTTTCTGATTGAGAGGTGGTCA
The DNA here is from genome assembly GCF_964263955.1 of Coregonus lavaretus. Classification (NCBI taxonomy): domain Eukaryota; kingdom Metazoa; phylum Chordata; class Actinopteri; order Salmoniformes; family Salmonidae; genus Coregonus; species Coregonus lavaretus. The sequence continues at coordinate 21,375,563 of NC_140021.1, read as the reverse complement.
AATACTTATTTCCCTCATTAAAATGCAAATCAATTTATAACATTTTTGACATGCGTTTTTCTGGATTTTTTTGTTGTTATTCTGTCTCTCACTGTTCAAATAAACCTACCATTAAAATTATAGACTGATAACGTACAAAATCAGCAGGGGTTCAAATACTTTTTTCCCTCACTGTACCTCACCAAGTCAGATGGACTGTGCTTACAGCTTTCCTCCAGCATGTGACATTCATTAAACCACAACTATAATAATAGTCTCACCCAACCTCTTCCCCCCTCTCCTCTCCTCCTCAGGTATGTAATTAACTAACTGTCAGTTGCTGAGTCTGACAGACAAGGAAGGAACAGGGTGGGCAGCAACATACTTTACATTTAAACGTCAGACTCCGACTCAGTCCTGAAATAAAACACACACTAATAGAGTTATTAACTTTGTGATTTCAGACTGCCGAGCGGCTATGGTAGGAAAGACCCACAGTTCACTGAGCTGAAATGGAAACTTGGACGGGAGATGTCAAGGGTGTCTCAAGCAATCAGTGGCTTTTTATAGCTTCTTACTCCAACAGTCCTGCATTGAGCCAACGGGAGAGAGTTAGGAGAGATTAGTGCCTAACCAAGTTCCCTTAGAACCAGTGTGTGTCTGTGAGTGAGGGTGTATGTGTGTGCGTATGTGAGAGTGTGTGTGTGTGGGGGGACCCACCCAGTGGTGGAAGCCACATTCTGAAGAATGATTAGAACAGAAGTGTTTAGAAGTGGGCTAAGGAGGGGAGACAGGAGGAGAGCTTCTCCTTTGGGCCTTATACCATGCCACATGGCTGGATAAGATCCTCCACACCCAAAGTCATCCACAGCTGCATCCATCAAAGCTTTTGCGTGTCACTCGTTCTGGCAAGCTTGGATCAGCCCAGCCCAGCTCATTGCAAAGCCCAGCCAATATCATATTTTTAGATGTGACTGGTTGGTTTTGATTTTTGCGGCTGCTTCGGCAATTATCATTATCAATGATGGATATATCATTATCATATCATTATCATTGATGAATGACATTGTTGAGAGATCCTGCATACGTTCTACCCAACAATCAGTTTAATGAATTTGGGTATTTAGACCCAATTATTGCATCTCACACTCATAATAGAACACAACACTCCTTTATTAGGAAATATGAGAGAGAGAGAGAGCAGACAGAATGTGGAGAGAACTTAGTTAGCCTTAGGGGGTTGCTGTCTGCTAAAGTTGGCGTTGGCTCACGCTGCAGTGGAAGAGGAAGGTATGAGGGGGAGGGGGAGGGGGAGGGGGAGAGCTGGAGGGATAGAACCAACCACAAAAGCCTCTACTGTTAGCGAAGGCCTCTAAACCTCATGTCCTTGTCGCACATGCGAGGGTTTGTGCTGTTTGCTGTTTTAGCCTCCCGTAAACTACAAGGTATGTTCAGCTTACAAGCTTTCTCCCTAGGCCCTACAGAAAGCCCTGAGGACCGAAACAGATCAGTAGCATATTTCTGTACCATAACTGCTGTTATAATATGAGCTCACAAGACCATTACACACACAAACCATAAGCCATGACAAGTAAGTCACAATAACGTGATTATAGATGGTTTGCTGTAAGACTGGTCATAAATAAAGCTAATATGAACTCTAGTTGGACTGTGGAGCGAGATTTAAAGGAAAACTCCACCCAAAAACGATCGTTTGGTATTTTTTCATTAGTCCATTGTTGATATAGTCCCAAAATATTTTGCATGTCAGCAATCAAGTTTTCAAGATATATAACTTTCAAAATACAGAAATACAGCTGGTATGGTGCATTTTTTAAAGGAATTCTCCTTTAACAGTGATCAATAACTGTGACTTGCCTCAAGTGCTGAATGACATTCTGATATATAGTGGTACATACATTTTAAAGTGTGACTGAATGAGGTGCATACAACCGTCAGAGAAACAGTTAATCTCATGACATACAGACACATACATGTACTTCAAGGATATATTAGAGACATTATGACCAGTTGTTCCATTAGTCATAAATCAATCTTTGGATACACTTGAACCTAAACTTGATCTAATTGCTTAATGTGTAGAGCTCTTTTTGGAGACATGCTCAAAGGCTAGCTAAATGCCAACAAACAGAAAACGTATATTCCTTCTCACCATGGAATCTATTACCTTTCACTGTCAATTCATGGGGTTAAACACTTAATGGAAGCAATACTTGTAGTAGTGATGTGAGAAAGTGTTAAAGTGCTGGTATTTTGCCCTCATTACGATCCCTTCATTTTCCATAAAACATCTTGTTATCATGAATAAAACAGGAATGAATAACCACAATTATTTAGAGAATCGCCCTGGGCAGAATGGAAATATGCATTTAGCACTTTTTCCTTTCCAAGTTAGCTCCTGAAATTAAATTCCATGCATATTTGTAGAAGAACATGTTTATGAATATTCAGGTAGTAACATAGCTGTTACTGAATATCCCAGCAGATGGTTTTCTAGGAAATGCATTATAACATTAACTCGGGGTCGGGTGACATTGAATAACCGACTAAATTACTCAACAATCCCCACATACTGAAGTCTTGCAACATGGCCTATACTGTACTATACAAACCACACCTTGGTTCAATTCCACAACAGAGTAACTAGCAACCTTGTAAAAACAGAGAGAGGAAATTGGAAATTGGAAAAGAAAAGAAAAGAAAAGGAAGTGTGGATAAAAAAAGCCCCAAGACAATAAGGCAGACCCAGACAGTAGCAGACAATAAGGTAGATGCAGACAATAAGGCAGATACAGACAGTAGCAGACAATAAGGTAGATACAGACAGTAGCAGACAATAAGGTAGATACAGACAGTAGCAGAGTAGCAGACAATAAGGTAGATACAGACAATAAGGTAGATGCAGACAGTAGCAGAGTAGCAGACAATAAGGTAGATACAGACAATAAGGTAGATGCAGACAGTAGCAGAGTAGCAGGTCCTCGTATTGTCTGTGTCAGGGAGCCATTTCTGGGGCCATTACTGAGAGAACAGCTCTGAACCTGGTTCCGAAGATAGCTACGGCCATTGTTACAAGTCAAGGGTAATAAAAGGGGGATGGAGGGATGGAGGGATGGGGGTTATGTGGCACGGCAGGGCAGACATGCACCATCTTCCATTAAAAACACAATCCTCCTCACCCCCTCTGTCCCTCTTCACCCTACCCCACCTTTCCTGGTCGCCCTGGCCCTATACCACTCAAGCTCAATGGCATGAAGCATGAATGGGGGCAGGCCATCGAGTTAGGAATTTGAATAATTGAATAGGATCTCTATGGGGCTGCCTGCCATGACACGCAACCCTGCAGTCAGTGAGCCTTCCCTGCCCTGCACATGTTTCCTGTAATGATGCCTGATCCCATGTTCTCTCAGTGTAACTGACAGCCAATCACAGAGCAGATATACAGGGTCATCCTAGGGTCACTCTGACACTGTACAGGAAGAGTATGAGAAGAGGAAGTGCCTCTGCCGTGAAGGAATCTGTACCATACAAATTATAATAATCCCTCTCATCCATATCATTAAGATGATGATATGATGAATGCTATGATGAAGTTCATAAAACATTTGGGAGAAAATAAGAGGCAATGAGGAAGAGGGTCAAAAAGTATGACCCACTGGACTTTGTGTGGGACTAAAGAGAAGATACGGTATGACTTCTGATTTACGAGACAGCCAGCACTGCGAGCAAGACATATGTAAAAAAGAAGAAAAAAACAAGATCATTTTCAAACTATATGGCCCATTTATTGACTAATGTGAGATGCATGCTCCCTCTCTCGTGAGTAATGAGCTGTGTGTATTCTGCACAGTGGATGCTAAGAGTGGGGGGAGGAAAGGGGGAGGAAAGGGGGGAGGAACGGGGTCAAACAGAGGTAAAGCCATTGGGTGGCATTTCTACTTTTTCCTCTCCACAATGAGGAGAGAGAAAGGAGAGATGAGAAAGGAGAGAGGAGAAAGGAGAGAAGAGAAAGGAGGGAGGAGAAAGGAGAGAGGAGAACGGTGAGAGGAGAAAGGAGAGAGGAAAGGGAGAGAGGAGAAAGGAAAGGGAGAGAGGAGAAAGGAGAGAGGAGAAAGGAGAGAGGAAAGGGAGAGAGGAGAAAGGAGAGAGGAGAAAGGAGAGAGGAAAGGGAGAGAGGAGAAAGGAAAGGGGGAGAGGAGAAAGGAGAGAGGAGAAAAGAGAGAGGAGAAAGGAGAGAGGAAAGGGAGAGAGGAGAAAGGAAAGGGAGAGAGGAGAAAGGAAAGGGAGAGAGGAGAAAGGAGAGAGGAGAAAGGAGAGAGGAGAAAGGAGAGAGGAAAGGGAGAGAGGAGAGAGGAAAGGGAGAGAGGAGAAAGGAGAGAGGAAAGGGAGAGAGGAGAAAGGAAAGAGGAGAAAGGAGAGAGGAGAAAGGAGAGAGGAGAAAGGAGAGAGGAAAGGGAGAGAGAATTGGGGGCAGAGAGAAAGCGATGGAGAGAGAGAGAGAAGAAGAGAGAGAAGAAGAGAGAGAAAGGCTATGGTAGTATTAGGCTAATGGGTGACAACTTGAAAAACGCTGGCGGTCTGGGGGCGCAGGGTCAGTGTCGTCCCATGCTCCTGCCGGCAGACCAAGCCAGGCCTGTCTCCTCTCTCACTCAGCCGTCCCCTGATGCTTTTATCTGGCTCCGCACAGGCTAGGGAGCTGGCGGGTAATAGTAATAACTGTACTGGGACTTACTCAATTAAAAAGGCCCATTTGCCTCTCTCTTCCTCCCCATCCACCCTCTCCTCCCTCCCAGAAGACTGCAGCATAGAAACAGCAGGGAGTTATGGGAGGCCGGGTCCTGCTACCCCTCGACCAGGTCAGAGAGATATACAGCCGGCTGGGATAGAAGCCTGGGATAGCCTAGTGGCTGGCTGGAGAGAGGAGCAGGGAGGACAGAAGGAAAAGGGATTTTGTGCAGGGCGCCCTTTCTACTCTACCACACACACATACATAAAGACAGGGGTGGCAGGTAGCTTAGCGCTTAAGAGTGTTGGGCCTGTAACCAAGAGATCGCTGGTTCAAATCCCAGAGCCGGCAACGTGGACAAAATCTGCTGTTCTGCCCTTGAGCAAGGCAGTTAACCAACAACTGCTCCCTTGGTGCCGATGACAAGGATGTTGATTAAGGCAGCCCCCCGCACCTCTCTGATTGAGGGGTTGGGTTCAATGCGGAAGGCACATTTCAGTTGTACAACTGACTAAGTATCCCCTTTCATTTCTTTATTTCTGCTCTTGACAGGAAGCGGAAGAGGATGACGAGTCATTTGGAATGTGTGCACCACATGTATTTTGGCGTGACCAGTTATTTGACTGATTGCCAGATAGCATCTCTCACATCCTCTTCTCATGGCTGCCTCATCCCCTCCTCATTTCCAATCAAAATTCCCCTTTGTTCACACTTTAATATACTTTATTCTTCTAATGATAATGTTGTTTGGAAGCCAAATAGGCCATGCTGCGAAGGCTGTGAGGGCGAGGTGCCAAGCAGTGCATCTCTTCCACAACAACAAAAACAACGTGTGTGGGCCGAGGGCTGTAGGCCGGGCAGAGGGTAGGGGGTATGGAGGGGTTGGCATTGCCCAGTCTTTACCCACTGCCCATGCTGATTAAAGTGCTGATCTGATGGGCCAGTCTAGTGGATCCTGCCAAGTTTTTGGAAGGCAAATTAACTGGCCTCTCCTTACTGGGCCTTAAATGCACACCCTGGTCTGGCTGCCAAATTGGAGCCCATTCGCATAGAAACTAGATGCCTCTGACCATGCTTGCGTCCTAAACTGCACCCTACTCCCTATATAGTGCACAACTTTTGACCAGAGGATCTGGGTCAAAGTAATGCACTATAGGGAAAATGGTGACGCTATATGCAGCCCATGTCTCCCTCTAGCCACTGGAGGGCCCAAGGATGGCGAGGAGAGGAGGTGAGAAGCCCTCTCTAGGACCCTGTTGAGGGGTGGCGCTAGGGTAGGGTATTGTAACAGAGAGGCCACTAGCACCCCCCTGCGAAACAATCTGATCTTAAAAGGGTACTATATAACGGTGCAGAAGGGCTAAATTGACCATCCATGTGCCTATTGAGGCTATTTACGTAATAGAATTATGTTGTGAGAAAAAGGCGGTAGCTTTGTTGATTTACCTAGAAGAGATCAAGTGGGAAAGCCAACAAAGCGAGGGTTTGTTGGGTGGCTCTAACTCAATCAGAGATTAGCGGGGTCCAGAGACATCCATCACTGCCTGATTTCCCGCTGCCACTGCCTCCCGCTTGCAATCAGCCCACACACAAACATACACGCAGGCACGCACAAACACACACACCCTTGTCAACCTCCAGTGAGCTGTGAGGGCCGGGGAAACACCACACCAGCTATCGACGGACAGGATGGCAAACCACTCCATGGTGTGCACAATCACAGAGACGGATGGAGAACTACGGACCGAGGACGGTTGGAATCCAGCCGGCCTGAAATAGGACTTTCCTACCTACCGCAAAACAAAACCACTTGGCCTTCAGAGCCTCTCCTGGGTGATGCTGGAAGCTGGAAGAGCCCCCAGTCTCTGAAGGTGCATATATATTGGTCCGACATGGGCCCAACTCGCCTGTATATAAATGTACCTCGAATCCTCCACTCCTCGCCCCCCTGCAGCTCACTAAGCACAGAGGCTTTAGGGCAACAAACAGGCCTGGGAGGACCTGAGGAACAAAGGCATATCCATCAAACCCTGAGGGCCATTCAGAGCTACGGCACTAAACCAAACACGGCTAACATGCCCAGACATGGTGTATTAAGACTCCACAGACTCTACAGCTCCAACTGGCCACATCAACAGGCCTCCACAACCTCCAATAGGCCTCATCAATTAAAACAGGATTCCATAGACTCTTTCCTCTAGGGACTAGGAGGGTGGAGGGTGGAGGAGAAGAGAAGCATTGTGAGGTACTGCTTTCTACTAATCCCCCCCTCCTCCTACAGCCATCCCATAATTACCCCTTGTTTATTTTCCCCTTTTGTTGTTTTGCGTGCAACCAGAAAAACTCCATATTTAAAACAGCCTCTCTTACATGGAAACAGAGAGAGACGTGGAGGAGTAGGAGGAGAGCTAAAGAAAAACCTGTTGCTTATCATATTATGCTTATCTAAAAAGTGTTTGAGTTAAGACTGTGTGCTCGTATTGCCAATGTCTTTGGAAACAGTACAGTAATTGAATTACGAGTGTTTAATGCTTTTTCGTCTTTCTCTGGAAGTAAAATGTGTATGAATTTCTTACAGTCCACAGATCTGTGTCCAGATAGAGACAATGCTATCCTCTATCATGGGGTGCATCCCAATGGCACCCTATTTCCTGCATAGTGCACTACTTTTGACCAGGGCCCATACAGACTATGTTGGGAACTATGCACTTTGTAGGGCTATTTTCCTGGGAGTCTGTTTTGGATAAAAAGCAAGGCATACTACAAGAAATCCCTCAGCTGTCTGGGCTGCGACATCATTCACTAAAAAAGTCCATATAGGGATGCTTGTATGGCTCTGGACGGAAAAAACTTAACAGGCCGCAGCCAAACAAAACTCAGATACTAAATCATCCATTCTCAGTGAACATGGGAAGATAACTCCCCACATTAAAACTAAATCAACCTGAAACGTGATATCTTTATATGGTTGCGTAGCAGAGTTATAGGTCTCCAATTCGGCTTTTTTTTTTATTTACGACTGAGACCCCTTTCTCCTCTTATCCTTCCTTTCTTCCTCTCCTCCTCCTTCCCCTCCTCTTCCTTCTCCTCCTCCTCTGAAGTGGAGCCCTCCTGCGGTGTAGAAGAGTGGCTCGCCTCCCGGTTGTGGTGTGCGTGAGCTGGATGCGCATGAATCAAAGGAGTGACAGAGCAGCAGGGAGGACGGCAGATGTCACGGCAAGAAAGCTTTTCAATCAGGCTGCCCTTCCAACACTGGCCAAGGTGAACACTTCACTACTGGGAAACCCATCTCCTCTAGCCAGGGATAGACATGCGCGCACACACACACACACACACACACACACACACACACATACACACACACACACTCACACGCACACCTACACACTTACATCCTGCTCATTAGCCAAAGGACTTTGCCACCATTAACCCTTTGAGTAATTTAAGAGAGAAATGAGAGAGAGAGACATAGAAAGAGGGAGAGATAGAGAGAAAGAGCGAAAGAGAGTGAGAGAGAGAGAAAGAGAGAGAGAGAAAGAGAGAGAAAGTGAGAGAGAGAAAGCGAGAGGATTCCTACATCACTCTCTTCTTCAGCCTTTTGTCCTCTATCTTATGACAGAGGTGAACCTCTCTTTTAAACATGACCCCAGAGAGATAGTTTAGATAGGGCTTTCATCTGCTGGGAAATGCTAATTACACTAGTTTTAATGGGTCACCGGACTGGCCAGAGGTACTTCTGTATGCTGTGAATATACCAGAAAAACAGGGCTTTCTGAAAACCTGTGTGCTCTTTTCTGTTATGGCAAGTTATGATTTGGGATAATTCAGAGCAACAACTCACCTTGAAGCAAATTGCTATCAGTGGTGCTGTTCTAATGTAATTTGAGATACAATGTACTTCCTACTGTACAACACTAGAGGCGGACCTTAGGCAAAATTACCAGGTGCATCATTTCAGCCGCTATTGTCCTACTCTGTAGTTTAAATAAACAGTGCTGCTGCTCTCTGCATTTCATCTCGTTGAGCAGATCTGCCTCTGTTATTTCAACTCTGCTTTGATCTTGTATAGCATAACTGCTTCACTGACACATACTTACACAACAGAGACCCATAAACAACTAGAAATCCTGTCTGTTAGCCAGGCTATAAGTATCTCCAAAAATTCATGTCAGCCTAAATCTCTTCCCCTGGCCCTAAGAGGTCATAGCCTGCCTGCCTGTTTTAAAAGGCCTGAACGTGCCAACAGAGAATAAAAAAGCCTCGTTACATTCCTGCCTTGTTTATTTTCCTCCATGACAACGGTGGCTGATGGACGATCACGCAGCCCACTCACCACCTCCTTATTTGCTTGTGCAGCGGACGAACGTGAGAGAGGATCTGCACCCCAAATGGTACCCTATTCCTTTTATAGTGCTCTATTGGGCTTATAGGACTCTGGTCAAACTAAGTGCAATATATAGGGAATAGGGTGGCATATGGGATGCATCCAGGGAGTGAAAGGGGAAGTGAGTGGGAGAGACAGCACACTTTATTCAGGGGATTTCTGGGGGAGTTATGGGGCACTTCCACACAGAGATGGAGCCTCTCCACAGAGGAGAGAGGACCCACTGATATCCCAACCCCAGCAGGGAGCTTCAGACCCAGCCAGGCTTGTGTGGCAGTACCGGGGAAGCAGTCACAGCAGTGAGTCCCATGCACAAACCCTCTCCTTCTTCACAGTACCCCTCGTCTACTCTGAGAGGAACAGGTGGTCTTCATTGTTAAACATGAAGTGTTGTGTTACGAACCTATGAGTCAGTCAGGGTCTTAGGATTCGTGCTGAACAAAAAGACCTGTATGAAAACAGAACTCTCCAGAACCAGTAGGGGGCTGAGTACACTTTCCCCTGCTTTTCCCTGCTGTAACTCATGTCTGTAGTCTAGGTTTATGTCCCAAATGGCACCCTATTCCCTACATAGTGCACTACTTTTGACAAGAGCCCTATGGGGCACTATATAGGGAATAGGGTACCATTTGGGTTGCAAGCCTGTAGTCCAGCAGGGCTAGCCAGGAGGAATGCCCGGCAGGGCGGGCGGAGAGTGGAGGGCAGAGGGCAGGCAGGCAGGATGTGTATTGTCTCAGACCACAGCGAAGAGTGTTTGTCTTCCCAGCAGGGTATGTGGCTCTCCGAGGGGGCTACTCGACAGGAGAGGGGAGGGGGTCATAATTAGAGAGAGGAAAAAGCTGCTTTTTCAAGCCTTGAGTTACGGGCAGTCACAGTCAGTAGCAGCGGAGCTATAGGAGCTAGGGGAGCTAGGGGAGCTAGGGGACGGAGTGGGGAGCTCAGCTAGTGGGGAGCTCAGCTAGTGGGGAGCTCAGCTAGTGGGGAGCTCAGCTAGTGGGGAGCTCAGCTAGTGGGGAGCTCAGCTAGTGGGGAGCTCAGCTAGTGGGGAGCTCAGCTAGTGGGCATTGTGTGTTAGACGAGCTGAATCTTTCACTCACTGACTGACAGTCTTTCTCCCTCTCTCCTCTCTCTTCTCCCCTCTCCCCTCTCTCCTCTCCCCCTCTCCTCCTCTCCTCCTCTCTCCTCTCCCACCACAAAGGGCCTTCTTCAGAAGGCATTCCCCGAATATTTCCCCTCACCCTCCATGTCTCCTCGCCATCTCAGGACAGCATGGGCTGTCACACAGGAATTCACTGTTCTCTGAGGTCCAGCAAACACAGGACAGGCGGATAGAGGAGGGAGGAAGGAATAAGGAGACATATAGAAGGAATCATCTTCTCTCTTTTCATCTCTCAAAAACATAGAAAAGAGGAAAGAGAGACAATTTCATATAGAAAGCAACCTCTCCTCTTCTTACCCCATCACTCAATTCGAACCCCTCTTTCCGTCAAAAGGCAGCTCTACTCCTCTGCAGTCTTCACCATAGCTATGAGGGGATTTCACATTGTGTGGGCATAGAAAAAAATCTGTCTGATTTTTGTTTGGTCAGTGGATCCAAGCACATCAATGATTCATTGTGCTGTCAAAAGCATATCATATTGGTGGAATGTTGATTCCAACCAACGCAGCTTTCATAAAAAGCAACAACACACTCTGCAAGGTTTTTTTAGCCAAGGTTTTCTAAGTCTCCCATTGAATGAGATATGTTAGATTATTACAGAATATGTCCTCAATCTTTGAGAAAATTCCCCAAACAGAAACAGACAAGGTCTGTGTCCACATTAGGCCAAATTATTATTCCACTTCCTATGAGTGAAAAATGTCTGTCACTTGGTTATGACTTCATATCCAGCCAAACATCCATCTCTCAATGAGACAACATAACTGCCACAACTACACGTCTGGCGGACAGTATTGTCATTGTGGTGAACCTGAGTACACAGAGGGCAAGCTCACGGAATATACGTTTACTCAATTTTGCCTTGTCACCAAGAAAGCGGTTCATTCCACTGAAGTTCAGTTCAGAGCGAATTGACTCCAAATATTTGTCTTGACGGGCCAGGCTTTTACCTCAAACTTCATTAGGTTTGTGAGAGCTACAACGGTGGAGCAACCCAGAAACACAGCATGAGAGTCTATACAATGCTGCATGGAAAGGTAAACATTTCCCACATTTCAATGGCCACTTAGTCCTTATCTACTGATTAACTGTTTTCCTCCAACTCTCCACTCTCTCAGGATACGAGTTGTAGACCGAGTCTGTGTCCCAAATGGCACCCTATTCCCTATATAGTGGAGAACACAGGGCCCATAGGGCTCTGGTCAAAAATGGTGCACTATGAAGGGAATAGGGCGCCATTTGGAATGCATACCTAACCTTCCAAACAAATCCATCAGCCAGTCACATGTGTAACAATAGAGGTAGCCTCAGCCACTGCCGGTTTTTACAAGCATTTTCAGCTTGCTTTTTGTTTGGTTGGTTGATAACGGCCATGTAGGAGCACATGTGGAGCATGTGTGTTCCATTTGGACCAATAATTAGATTGCAGGGGAGCGCACTGAGGCTTGCATTGTAGCTGCCTGCTTACCCCCTACCCACTGGTCAATCAGATAAGCAAGGCAAGGCTCCCATTCTGGGACTGGCCTTCATCAGTTCCCATTATGCATGGGGTGTTTGTCTGAGTTGAGCTGCGACTGGATGGCCCATGGAAGTCTGATTACTGCTGCTGTACAAATCACATCAACCGAACCGCTATCTACCAACACAAAGACACCATGGCCATGAAGCACATACGTATCTCTCCCTCCCAAGCCTTAATTGACTTATCTACATTATGACATGTCCCTCTAGCTATTAACACAATGAGCGGCCTTCACTTTACTAAGCACCATTAGGCTACTTGAGTTGAGACTTAGGGCTGAGAAAAAAAAGAGAGCCTAATTGAATGACTGCATCTTAAACTGCAGCCTATTCCCTATATAGTGCAATACTTTTGATCAGAGCCCTATGGGCTCTGGTCAAAAGTAGTGGACTATGTAAGGGATAGGGTGCTATTTGGGACTTTGCCAATGTCACTGGCCATCTTCCTCAGCCAGTCTAAAGTGAACACATAAGTGGAAACTAGTGGAACTAAAGTCCCATGAAAACTGCTCAATTAAAACATTAAATATGAAACGCTACCAGACCAAACAGAGCAGAGGAGAGGTGAAGAGCCTTGAGGTCAAGCTGACCCTGTTTCTCCACTGTATATTACTGCATCCCAAATGGCACCTTATTCCCTAGAGTGCACTACTTTTGTCCAGAGCCTTATGAAAAACCTTATGGACTCTGGTCAAAAGTAGTGCACTAAATAGGGAATAAGGTCCCATTTGGGACACATATGACTGCATGAACCACACGAATCACTTGTGACTTGATTAAGTTTCAAAGACGCCTCTGCAGGTTAGTTGTTGTTAGTGTGTTTCCCTCTAGCACTGTGGTTTATAACCTGTGACCACTCTATGGGTAGCATTACACTGTAAAAACACTGTAAACCCTGGTTCTGCTCCAAACATAATAAGCACGTTTGGCAAAGGTGGGAACAAGGAAAATAACATTCTCTTTATACACAACTAACAAATGTACAGAGGGACAAGCAATTAACTGCATGGCAGGTCAGCCCCAACATGGAAAACAGAAAACTTCAATGGGACGTGGACTGAAACGTTAGAACTCATTTGTAAACAATACGGAAATGATCAAACTTGAAGTTCACCGAGGACATTTATTTTCAACTGAAAAAAGGGAAGCCATAATGCATTTTGTGCCTTGAGGCTGAATTCCTTGTTTTTTTGTTTGAGTGTTTAAACACAGGAAACTCATTCCTGGTTAATTCCATTAACAAAAGTATTGTTTCCTCTTTCTGTATGTCCACACACACACACACACACACACACACACACACACACACACACACACACACACACACAGACACAGAAACAGACACAAACACACACACATGCAGTAACCTTGTGTCTGGGGAAATTTTAACACTCCCTGGGTGATTCAATCTGAGCTAGGAAAAGTCAGGACCATCAGGACCCTCCTCTGGAAGACAGCAGTGGTCAACCAGGCAGTAAATCACAGAATGGCCCTTTATAGAAGCAGTAAAGCCATATATACCCAAAGTGTCTTTTTTTCACCAAACTTTTAACCTAAATCCAATGACATGGTTCAAATTATTGTTGATTTCACTTTGAATCCACATTAGTTGACAACTCAATCAAATGTAGATCAAAACTAGTGGTTGAACAGACGTCTGTGCCCAGTGGGCAGAGATTATGTTAAAACAGTACAATCTATGGGCCTACATGGTATTCAGCGAAAACACAAAGGGCATAGCAGGGAAAGAGCTTGGACATAGTGCATAGTGGGGATACAGTAACAGTATCCAGCCCTGTTCACTCTGTGTTCTCTAGCTGCCCCTCCAGTGTAAACAAAGGCTCAGAGGGAACACACACACACAGGGAGCCGGGAACAGGGCAGAGACAGAGGGAAAGGCAGCCAGCCCAGGCTGAGACATTGCTTCACCTCAGGGCACCACTGACACAGGGAGGCAGCAGGCTCATCACATTACTGTGGAGCTCCGGTTTCATAGCCTGGCTGCCTGGCTTAGACCAGGTTAACCGTTTGACCTAGTGTGGCGTAACACCTTAAAGCTTAAATGTCAAACAAGGATTTGTAACTGACCCAGAAAAATGGGTAATGATGACAAAAGGTGGACTGATATGGGAAGAGAAACGTATAGAAGCTTAGATTTCCACTAAATGGGCTTACTTCCTCAATAGAAAGACCTATGTGAATATGAAAAACATTCAGAGTAAAATCTCTCTCAGACAATGACAAGAAAATAAATTCTGAAGCAAGTATCTTTTTTTAACACTCCTTCTGCCTCACACATGAAGGCAGCGTTGCGCTCTAAATAATTCCATGGCCACTAGATGGCGGGCTTTCATGTAAAATATGCACGAACGGAGTAGAGGGCAGCCAAGCCAACTTACTTGCACTCTCTGTCCTCGAGATCAAAATGCGGGTTAAAGTTGATTAGAATTCTCTGGTGAGGTCCAGGCGCTGTTATCACCCAAACGCATTTCTGAGATGGCAAATATGATGCCGGATAGCCAGGTGAGGTGAGGTAATTCGCATTCGTTATTCTGATGTTGTCCCCACACTTGTCTGCAAGAAAGAAAGTGGAGAAAAGACAGTCAGCACAACATCCCAAAGTGACACAGATACAGGGATTCAAATTAGTAAATAATGTTGGCTAGAATTGAATGCAGAAAGAGTGTGTTTTAATCAAAATATTGTCCAGATGAAGATGGAGAGTAGGCCTATACGCGTTTTCAAAATCAAACTGGAGTCGAACATGATTGTTTGAATAATTGTTATAAATATATATTTAGGCTGATAAATTACGAGCCAACTCCATAGAAATATATACCCACGGTGTCTAAATAAATACCAAACAAATGGAATATGCGTTTTGGCTACTTTGGATAGGTCTACCTGCGTAAAGACACACGGTAAAGTCAATAATTTCTGACCGTCATTGCGCTAAAGATTATGAATTTCTCCCACATTTTGATAAATGTGTTATATTTACTTTTCATTGTATTAATTTGCTCAGTTAACACAGTGTGGTACACATTTTATTTTACAGGCCTATAGAAGGATGGTATACAATACAATTGTTCACAAACATTATCAAAAGTTTCGGCTATAGCCTACTGTTAATTTTAATGGTTTGTGTTGGGCCAAAACGGTTGATGTTAATCGCTTGTCATTTAAAGTAAAAATGATTTTTCAAAAATAGGCTACTTTAAAAATCTGTGAAATGTCACCAACAGCTATTATCTAGAACAACTCATAATGACAGGGAGTAATGGATTAATGTAGCGGACAGGGAGCTGCTGTGGCTGTACCGGGGTATGGCTGAGCCTCCATGGGAATGGCACATATGGCGCCATGCGACTTGTAGACAATGTGTCATATGGCAATAACGCCAAACAATTAAAAATGATAGACTCTAGTTTTTTCACAATTTATCTGTGAGGCGCATAATTGATTTGTATTTTGGGGTAGACTATGTATTCATGAATACATAAAACCAAATATCTATGCCATCTATTTTTCGTTTGCTGAGTAATCTATATTAACGAATGATGCTCGTAATGTTTGTTAGATTCACGCAGATCCTTATAAAACTTGTTTTCCTTTTCATACAGACCAATTCTCCAAGCGCCGGAGAATAACGAGTACTTTCTCGTGTCTAGAGACAAGCCACTTCAAGTAGCCCAAATTAGCCTCTCAGTTTATCTTCATTTATGTGTGCGCAATCATGCTTTTCTATTATAGCTACCATCTGCCATGTAAAGTACTTGAAAATGTGTTTTGAATAGGATACAATGCAATGTTCAAGGGAATTGGAAATATAGCGGTTCATTCTTTCTTATGTCTCTCTTTTCATTTTATCGTAAATGAGTTTGCTCATAGTGGAAACGAAGCAATGAAGTGCCGCCTACATGTATTTGCTACAGCAATGAAAGAGGGAAGTACCCTAGTACTAGGCTACTGTGGCCAAACTTTTTATAACATTTGAAAAATAGAACGACCCACACTACAGTAAAATACCTGTGACAATGGCAGCACTAACCCGCGGGGAAGACAGGCAGGTGAATGCGTAACGAGTCAGAAAACATCCGCGGAGGTTTAGAGACGGTTAATCCTTAAAAACATCAGGATAAGTATGCTAGCCCAGCACAGCCGAGGGAATATCAGTTGTCACTTACCATTTTTGAAAGCCTTAGCGACGAAGAAGATTCCCATTAAGAGGAACAGCACTAATCCACAATGCATCCTTGTTTTGTTAGAAACAAAATAAAATGAGTAAAAACTAAATAAAACTCCTCCCAAGGTTTTTCAGGTCCTGTTATTCTTCCTTATTTTCAAGCTTGGGCCGAAAGAAAACAAATAAAGCAGAAGTGTCTTGACTAAAGCAGTTGAAATGTGTCTGGATATGTCTCAGGTCCGCTGCTGTATCCTGTCATTCAGGTCCGGTTTCCTCTCTCTTCCAGTTGGGTTCCTCTCTTAAACGCTGGCGTTGCCATTTCCTCCACACAAGTAGTCGGAGCCAGTAAAAGAAGAAGTAAAAATCCCCGGCACCAGCACCACTCCCGTTTCAACACCTTGGAAACGATGACCAGGCAAGAGGTAATCCGTCGGTGCTAAATGGAAAGAAATATTGAGTGTAAGCAGCAGTGGTGATATTCGTTTCAAAAGTGGGCAGATTAGCAAATCAACCTCGCGTTGTGCCCCTTTGCGCTCTGCTGATTCAAAAATCTGACAAGACACGAACTAGTAATACTAACATCTGGCGAAAGTCATTGCCATAATAGAGGCTTAAAACGATGTATACAACCCCTAAATTGCGACCGCTTTTCTCTTTTGAGCGGGTGTGCTGCCTGCTTCAGCCTGGTTGCTCGAGCCTAAATCTCAGAGGTCTCTGATTGGTTTGATTACAAATATGCATAGCCCAACCTATGGACGCCACCTCTCTCTTTAAAAGCGGAGGTCTCCGTTCCTGTTCCGAGACTCACTCTGTCTCACTTGCAGATCACCAGCCAGACCTGAAAGTGACAGCGCACACGGACTGTCACACTGTCACTGGCAACTGGATGTCACTAAACTCCCAAATCAACAACGCTAACAAACAGCTCAACTGGAGGACAATAACATAGACCACTACTGCCTCCAAAACCTGTATTTTTGTGTCCCAAACGACATCTCTTAAAGCCGCTCTGCTAATTCTGAATTCAATGGAGCTCAATAGGAGAGAATAGCCTCCTTCAAATGCTATTTGGTATTCAATATCGAATTATCATTCAAAAGAAGAAATATTGATTCGCAATATTAATATATTTTTACCACATCTATGTTTACGCATCAATGGGCTATGTAGATATCTTAGTTAAAGCATGAATCACGATAAAGCATTAATAAAACGTCACATTGAGATTTAGGGGAAATCAATTGCAGTGCAAAGCATCAAGCAATTTGCCTTTTTAGACTATCTGTCCTTATGGCACTGCACAAAAGGAGGAATTGCATTCAATATGAAATGCTTTCGACTAGCTGCTATGCTCACCAAGTCACAAAATAAAACGGAGTGCAACTACTATGACACGAATCCAAGGGCGTCTAACATTCCTTACATGTGACACTGGAATCTGAATTACAGAGTAATTCAACATTTCAAGCAATACAAAACTTGCACATTCCCTGCGTTCTATGCTGTTCAGAGAGATAGTAGCCTACTTCAATGCAGTGTATTTTTAACACAATGTGAATGAAAGCTAAGAGCCTGCATCACTCAGTGTTCTTCATATAGCAAAATTGTTCTGTCTCTCCTGATTTCAAGCCATGTAAAGAATACAAATGGCAATCACCTGCGTCTCGTAGACTCACTCACAACCCCATATGTATCCAATATCGAAGCGAAGCAGCTTTCGGCAGGCTGACAGTTTCCCCTCTCTTTTTCTCTGTCAAAGTCTCCACACCTCCTTCCAAATCCGTAAACCTCAAAACCACCACAGGAAAGGACAGGTCTCCACAGCTGACGAGGGAGGAAGTCAATTCCCAATTATTTCCCCAGTCAATCAGTAGCCTGTCGTACGCCGGAGCCGGTCCGGGCAACCTTGTAGCTCAGCACCTCTCCGCTCCGCGCAAAGGCACGCACCCGCTGCCAATTCCTTCCCGGAGACTCAACTCAGCTCACACACAGCCAGCTATCCGCTGCTCTCACTAGTATGAAGTGAGGGATACGGGATTTGTGCTTACAATGAGCAGCACGGCGCCGGTAAAAGTCAGTCTAAAAATATCACCCAAGGTTACAAAATGTCAATATCCTATAGATCATTGACTGCTTGAATCGAATTTAGCATTTCTTATTCCTCTCTCTGTACTGCGCGTCACGCACCTCTCTTGTTTCTGTGCTCGGCTACTGTGGCTCTGATGAGAACGCAGGGTTGGTTTGGAGTGTCCGGCGTCTCGAGACCCAGCCAACCAGTCACACGCCCATTTACCAGGGGGTTGCCTCGACAATCGAGATGTAGATTCAACTGCCTGCCTCTCTTATCGCAGTCTACAGAATAGACTGAGTCACATTAGAGATTAGGACACATCTGAACACACCCACAACATTAGCACTGATAATACAACTGCCATTCAGCTTACTCATATGTTCAAGGCTATTATTGATCATTTTTGTGTAATGATCTACTAATAAATAGCCATTGCCCCAAACTGCATTCTTACAGTCTATATGGACCTTGTATGAACAGTCTTCTGAAATGCTCACATTGAATGTGTTGAAATTCACACTTAATATTGACTAGCAGTCTGGTATGGACTTATTTGGTAGCAGGTACACTCTTAGAAAAAAGGGTTCCAAAAGGGTTCTTGTGCTGTCCCCATAGGAGAACCCTTTTTGGTTCCAGGTAGAAACCTTTTTGGTTTCAGGTACCATTTTGGGTTCCATGTAGAACCCAAAAGGGTTTTACCTGGAACCAATAAGGGTTCTTCAAAGGGTTCTCATATGGGGACAGCCGAAGAACCCTTTTAGGTTCTAGATAGCACCTTTTTTCTAAGAGTGTATAGCCTACCATTGAGAGACCTGGGCCAGGGAGCGCATATAGGGCACACGCGATCCTGTAAGTCTGGAACTTGCTATTGGCCAGAAGTGACCCTGTGTCATGATATTAATAATATGGATATTGTGAATATAAAACGAGTTATTGATTGACATGATAATTTAAACAAGCTGAACTCCTATATGTCAACGTTAGAAAGACCTTTGGCGATTGTTAGGCTATTCACTAAAATATATTTAACTCCCATTGCCTTCATATTGAAATGAATCACATCAAATGCACAAAAATGACATCCCGCCCTGATATATAGGGGGGTTGAATACATTGACTCAGACTGCATTCTAAACACACCAGGGTGGCACCCAGGTTGGAGGGTCTGGGAGCTGGAGTGTGGAATAGTGTGATCGCAGTAACCACAGTAGGGAAACCCAACCGTAGCTCTCTCCGGCCTGTAGGTGGTGTCAAGAGAGACAACCTGCTGGGGAATTCCCTTATGTCTAATAAGACTTCTATATTTACAAACAAGTGTATACTTATGATTAGACTCTTGGGTCTTCATTTAATTAAAATCGCTATGCAGAAATAATTATTTCTCTTTTTCAGGGAAGGTAATCAAAATCAAAAACTATTTAATTTTTTATACTGTGGATATATTGTCAACTAATTACATGATCAAAAACAAGACATTAGACCTTGGATCTTTACATCAGTCTTCTTATTATAAGACTGCAGAAGAATGTAAGTATGTATAAAGGCCAAACAATGCTAAACACCAATAAAGGTCACAATACTGAATATATACAGTGGTGTAAATACTTAAGTAAAAATCATTTAACGTTTTTCTTGTTGTTGGTATCTGTACTTTACTATTTATATTTTTGACAACTTTTACTTCACTACATTCCTAAAGAAAATAATGTACTTTTAACTCTATACATTTTCCCCGACACCCAAAAGTACTCATCAGATTTGGAATGTTTAGCAGGACAGGAAATTGTCCAATTCACTCACTTATCAAGAGAACATCCCTGGTCGTCCCAATTGGCTCTGATCTGGCAGACTCACTAAACACAAATGCTTCATTTGTAAATGATGTCTGAGTGTTGGAGTGTGCCCCTGGCTATCCATAAATAAATAAAAAACAAGAACATTGTGCTGTCTGGTTTGCTTAATATAAGGAATTAGAAATGATTTATACTTTTGCTTTTACTTTTGATACTTAAGGATATTTTAGCAATTACATTTACTTTTGATACTTCAGTATATTTAAAACCAAATACTTTTAGACTTTTACTCAATTAGTATTTTACTGAGTTACTTTTACTTTAGTCATTTTCTATTAAGGTATCTTTACTTTTACTAAAGTGTGAAAATTGGGTACTTTTTCCACCACTGCCTATCACTCCTCTTCAAAAAAATTGCAAATATCAAATTGGGATGTTCTCTTTCTGTTTTGTTTTGTTACGCCATAGCCATATAAAGGAAGTGGAGCAAGATAAGACAATCATGGCCCCAACTAATGGTGCACTATCTCTAGTCTTCTTAGAGAGAGAGGAATGATCTGCTTTATTCCATCCACCACTGGTAATTCCCCCTCTTGCAGATAACACTATATTAGAGAGGTACTGGGCCCCTCTATCAAAGCGCCACTAACTAGACTCGTGCGTCTTGTGGATAACAAGGCTTTGGAACAATGGGACAGAGTAATTTCACAATGGTGGCTGAGGCAGCCGCCATATCTGAAATGAAGGGGATTGTGAGGGAACAATGAGAGAGCCATTTAAAAGATTTGCCCCTTCATATCCCACAGTAATCTTTAATACATTCCTGTGGTATAATTAGCCAAAGCACAAAGGCAGACATTTTCTTTTTCCCCCGTCGTGAGCTGGGCTGTCGGCCTAATTTCATTAGGTGAGCCTTGACTTCTGCTTGCTTCTTCTTCTTTCCCTAAAGAGAAGAGAACTGCCCAATAGACCAAAACATATGTTAATTTATTAAAAACAAACTCGGGGTGAAAGATTTCATTATTTATTTTCTAATCAACAGAGACTATAGTCAGTCATTGAAGGCTAATCTGCTTGGAAAATGAAGAGTGACTAAGCAGCAGGATTAATGTAGGCAGCATCCCAAATGGCACCCTATTCCTTATATAGTGCACTACTTTTGATCAGGGCCGTAGTGTACTTCATAGGGAATGAGGTGCCATTTGGGAAGCAGATAGAATATGGCCACCCATTAGAGGGCCCTCTATGTCAGTTTTCCAATTACAGCTGCACAATAAAGGCAATATTTTCAGCTCTGCCCCCAAATGACTGGGTGTATGGTGCCAGTCCTGATGTCATATCAAGGCTATGGTATGGCACACTGAGCCCAGGAATTAATCCTGCCATATGAACTGTAACTGTAACTTTTTATGATAATATAGTCAATGCCATAGAAAACCTTGATGAATATGTACAGTAATATTCATATTGGCTGTAGGTCTTTGTAAAAACTGGTGATACTTTGGACAGGCACTATGTTGGACAGTCACCTCTGTATTGTAGCTTTACCTCTTCTCTCTTTTTTCAGTATTAACCCTTATTGAAAAAACCCATGGATTACACGTGCTCTTATGAGAAGTTCATGTGATAACGTGTCAACATGTTGAAGCAACATCTAATAACATGAAACTTCACATGTGAAAATATTAGAGCACATGTGAAAACATTAGAGCACATGTGAAAACATTAGAGCACGTGAAATAAATGTGACAACATGGGGATGCAAAATTTCAACATGTGATACGATGAAACTGCACTTGAAAACATTTGAACGTTTTTCACATGTGAAAGGGCAAATTTGATATATTTTTTTACATGTGTAACTTCAAATTCCACATGTGAATCTGCAAATTACATGTGAGGTGAAAACATGTTATTCTCCTCACATGTGAAAAGGTGCTGTTAACATGTGAACTATATATTGAATACATGTGAACATGGTTTCACATGTGAGCAAATGACCTCACATGTCTCTTTTGTTTTCAGCTCAACATGTGAAAACAGTTATAACACATGTGATTTCTTTTTCTGAGACATAATGAAATGGTATAGGGGTTTTACGGTAAGTGGTACACTGTTGAGCTAAAATAGTGTACAAATATTTAATCAATGTGATAGTTAGATTTTCACATGTGAATATGCAAATAACATTTTCACATGTGAAATTCTTTCATGTGAAAATGCCATTCCACATGTGAGTGGTACGTTGTTCAGCTAAAATAGTGTAATAAAAATCAATGACAACATGATTACATTTGACATGATCACTTAGTACTGACTTTCCAACATGACCCCACATGGGATTTGAACTCACAACCTCCGTATGCTGATCTTTCCACTGCACCACAAAGTCTGTAGCGTTTGCAAAAGTCCCTTACATATTAATGACTAATAATACGTCGCTGCACTTAGCAAAAGAGAGCCATCTGCACTGCTATTTTAGTTATCAGTTAATCTGACTATTCTCTCATCATTGATTTCATTAAATTATTTCAGAAATGTTTGGGTTTTCTGTATAGTTGTCTAATGTTGGTGTGCTGGCATATTATTCTGTTTTAATGTTACTCCTGAATCACTCTGATAAATATTACAGATTCTCTTAGTGTATTATACAAAGCTGAGATTTACTTTGAAGTCCAAAGTGTAGGAATACAAGTGAAATCAGTCATTGACACAGACATAGGGGCGTAGCAGGAAGATCGAAGTGCTGTAAACCAAGAGGTTGTGAGTTTAAATCCCAGGTGAGGACATGTTGAACTATGTACTGTAAATTGAAAACACTGCAGCTATTTTGTGATGTTCCGGGGAGATCCTAATGAGTCATTTTTGTTGGCAGGGCATATAAAATGTAAATACACATGTGAAAGGTTATGTGAAATATCATTACATTTACATTTTAGTCATTTAGCAGACGCTCTTATCCAGAGTGACTTACAGTTAGTGAGTGCATACATTTTTCATACTTTTCACATTAGGCAGAAGAGGCAATTGCCTCAGGCCTCACATCATCAAGGGGCCATCATCACATGTGAAGTGTTCCAAGACCACATGGTTTCACATGATTTCACATGTGAAAGGTTATGTGATCACACGTGAAAATCCACATGTGTAACCAAGGACGTCATGCACCCAAAATAACTGAGGGTGCACAAAGTACGTGAGGATGGCTGGGGAGTGGTGAATTTAGTATTTTTCAAACACCTGTAAAGCTTTTTCCTGTAATCTAGAGCCATAATCGTTATGCTTAATTCTATGTAAAAAATATGTATATTTTTCTGCATATCTAAGCATACCTCTTGAGCTGTCTGTATCTTCCTGAGAGGTGGTTATATTTTTTAAAGACACTTAATATGCTTCTCTGCATCTCTGATAAAATCTGGGTAAAAGATTGAAAGGAATGTGAGTCTTGTTCAGTACGTTTAGTAATTGTTTGCTTTTCTAAAGTCTACCAACCTTGCCAGCAGGCATGCCAGCTAAGAGCCCTACTACACTACAGCCACCTGGCGTCCGTCATTGCCATCAGTCATTGAGGGAACGCTTCCTTTGAAGTCAATGAAAGCTGCTATACTGCCCACGTTACGTCACAGCAGCGTCTAAGCTCAAGAATCGGCGAGGTTCAATTCTTGATGGCGAGTTAATTTTATCTTGTGAATGTAAATAATGAGAAAGTTGATTTCAGTTGGTGTCTGGTCTAGCAGGTAGAACGTCACATTGACACAATGCTGATGGCAACGCGTGTAGTGTAGCTGACTTGTAAGATACAGTAAGTGCCAAAATAACGGAAACACTTGAGTAAATGAGGGATACAAAGTATATTGAGAGCAGGTGCTGAATCATGCTTAGGGTCATGTATAAAAATGCTGGGCAGGCCATTATTTTGGCTACCATGGCTATGCCCCCATAGGTTGACAATGCCCCCATCCATAGGGCACGAGTGGTCACTGAATGGTTTGATGAGCTTGAAAACGATTTAAGCCACATGTAATGGCGGTCTCAGTCACCAGAACTCAACCCAATTGAACACTTATGGGAGATTCTGGAACGGCATTATGGAATTATGGAATTTCTCGTGGGAGAATGGTGTCACATCCCTCTAATAGAGTTCCAAACACTTGTAGAATCTATGGCCAAGGTGCATTGAGACACTTTATGTTAGTGTTTCCTTTATTTTGGCAGTTACCTGTGCTAGCTACACATGAAATGGCTTCTTGGTAGCTAGTTATTTGGTTGGGAGATTGAGAACCTATCTGGGTTAGCTAAAGCCAACTTCATAAAATTGCTAGGTGGCTAGTAGTATTACAGATACATGTATTTTTTTTAACATGGCAAATCTGAGGGGGCATGTGTGAAGTGTTCCAAAACTGATTTTCCACATGTGAAATCATGTGTTTTTTTCCTAAGGGAATGTGATGGCTGATGGGATATTTCCTCAACCATCTGCCACTGTTAAATATATGTTCCTATTTCTCCAGATCATGAAGTGTGATATGGGCTGCAGACCATGAACTTTAAAAAAACCTAGTTACCTACTAATCAGAGCATGTGTTTTTTCTCCCTCCTCTACCCATCACATGCCACAGTTAAAGACTGCTATTTTGTTCCGACAAGCTGTATCTGTGTTGTGAACGGGACCCCAGCAGATTGTACAGTTTGGATTACACAGTGAAGTGGTTCATGTGGTTGTTAGACTCATTCACACTTTTGGCAGCTGTTAGTAATTATTTTCCCTAAGAACATTTCACACACCCCTGCACACAGACTTGGAGGCACAACTGTACATCTGAAACTATGGTTGTGTTCTAGGCTGTGTGTATGTGTGTGTGTGTGTGTGTGCGTGCGTGTGTGTGTGTGTGTGTGTGAGAGAGAGAGGTAGAGAGAGAGAGCATATACATATTTATGCAGATCACTCAATGCTGAACTTCTAGAACATGTTCAAACTTAAAATGTTCTGTCTGGGTCTGACAAAGCTTTCTTAGCCGGAGGAGAGAATTGTGAGTTGGCTCTTTTATAGTCAGTTCCTTTAGCTTTGGTTGCATCATGGGAAAAAGAAAGACTCTGAAAACTACCCCTGTATACTGAGTCCCACAGGGCCTCCATAAGATCAAGGGTGGGAGTAATTGTAACAAAGACAGCGTTTCTCCTCAGAGGCTCAGTGAGTGAGGTGAAACTAAGTGTGAATGGAATTAGCAGAGGACGAAAACTCGTCTGAAGTTGAGAGACATTATGGTAATAGAAAGAGAAACAACAGTGTGCAGAGCTGCATGGTCGTTTTCAGGAGGAATGCCTAATTTAAACAAAGACAGAGGCAGGAACTTGGAGGAGTAGAAGGAGGAGGAGGAGGATGATGAGTAGGAGGAGGAGGATGAGGAGGAAATAAGAGTAAAATCTGAAAATGCCTTAATTAGAAGAAGAAACATTTCCAGTGACATTTAGTGAAGCAGAGAGGACGTATGCATAAATATGCATAATGTTGGCAGAAAAATATTGAAGAGTTTCTCAGGGGTAGAAAGAGAGAACGATGGCTCCTGCATTAATGACGAGTCTGTGTGTGTGTGTGTGCGCACGTGCATGTTTGTGTGTGTGTGTGACAGCATCGCACTGTAATTGGGTGCATGCTTTAACTTCCTTCACGTTCAACTCCCTCTAGCAGCACCCCAATTTCACATCATCATAGACAGGAATTGCCCAATGCTCAATGCCTAATCAAGAAAACCTTTTTTTGGAGACACAGAAGACTCAAAGTCGTCTTCATTGCTTAATTACATGTCTGAAGACATAATGAGGCAGTCTGGTGAATTCCGATTACATTATTATTATTGTTATTTATTTTTATTTTTTAGGGGGTAGATCAGCTTTAACACTGTAGATAGATTGTGGCCTCCATCAATGTAATTGTCCGCATCATTTCCAATCCCCCATATTTCTGTTATTGTAAATATATATTATTTAAATATATATATTTTGTATATATTTTCCTTATTTATTATTTTCCCCTAACCCTGCCACCCCTCTCCTAATTGGAGTAAACAAATTAAATATATTTTCCTTCTTTATTTCAGGTCTCTCCAGAGACGTTCGATCGGGTTCAAGTCCGGGCTCTGGCTGGGCCACTCAAGGACATTCAGAGACTTGTCCCGAAGCCACCCCTGTGTTGTCTTGGCTGTGTGCTTAGGGCCTTTGTCCTGTTGGAAGGTAAACCATCGCCCCAGTCTGAGGTCCTGAGTGCTCTCTAGCAGGTTTTCATCAAGGATCTCGCTGTACTTTGCTCTGTTCATCTTTCCCTTGATCCTAATGATTCTCCCAGTCCCTGCCGCTGAAAAACATCCCCACAGCATGATGCTGCCACCACCATGCTTCACCGTAGGGATGGTGCCAGGTTTCCTCCAGACATGACGCTTGGCATTCAGGCCAAAGAGTTCAATCTTGGTTTCATCAGACCAAAGAATCTTGTTTCTCATGGTCTGAGGGTCCTTTAGGTGCCTTTTGGCAAACTCCAAGTGGGCTGTCATGTGCCTTTTACTGAGGAGTGGCTTCCGTCTGGCCACTCTACCATAAAGGCCTGATTGGTGGAGTGCTGCAGAGATTGTTGTCCTTCTGGAAGGTTCTCCCATCTCCACAGAGGAACTCTAGAGCTCTTTCAGAGTGACCATCAGGTTCTTGGTCACCTCCTTGACCACGGCCCTTCTCCCCCGATTGCTCAGTTTGGCCGGGCGACCAGCTCTAGGAAGAGTCTTGGTGGTTCCAAACTTCTTCCATTTAAGAATGATGGAGGCCACTGTGTTCCTGGGGACCTTCAATGCTGCAGACGTTTTTTGGTAGCCTTCCCCAGATCTGTGCCTCTGCACAATCCTGTCTTGGAGCTCTATGGACAATTCCTTCAACCTCATGGCTTGGTTTTTGCTCTGACATGCAATGTCAACTGTGGGACCTTATATAGACAGGTGTGTGCCTTTCCAAATCATGTCCAATCAATTGAATTTACCACAGGTGGACTCCAATCAATTTGTAGAAACATCTCAAGGATGATCAATGGAAACAGGATGCACCTGAGCTCAATTTAGAGTCTCATAGCAAAGGGTCTGAATACTTATGTAAATAAGGTATTCCTGTTTTGATTTTTTTTTAAATAAATGTGCAAACTTGTTTTTGCTTTGTCATTATTGGGTATTGAGTGAGCATTTTTATTTCTTCAATCCATTTTAGAATAAGGCTGTAAAATAACAAAATGTGGGAAAAGGGTAAGGTTCTGAATACTTTCCGAATGCACTGTAAATGTCATGGACAGTATATTTTACATGAGTTATCTTTTGTTTGTTTTTGGTCCCAGCCTTCAGCTACCCTCAAGATTTCGGTGCATTTCTGGAGTAGTTTTTTACTTTATTCTCTCAGATAGTGCAGACTCCAGGTCGAGGAGATACAGTAATGTGATCATTCACTGCTCCTTATCAGGGCCGGTTCCAGGCATAAGCGACATAAGCAGTCTCTTAGGGTCCCCAATTATTATTATAAAAATAAAAAAAGGAACTCAGTGGGTTCTCAACTTACTACTGAGAGTAAGAATAGTAGAATACACGAAGTGCAATTAAAAAATGTGGTTATGCATCAGCAGTTTTTCTCTTGTTATGTCAGTCACTGACAGTCACTTAATTAGCCATTTCAGCTAACCATTTTTACATTGGTAGTTAGTCTAGGCAGCTATCTAAACTTGTACCAACCATGCACACAGGGCACGTGCCCAGAGGCCCTGACCTCCAGGGGGGTCCCATTGATTTTGTGAGTTATTCTCACTCAGATATTAACATGGCTTAAGTCATTACAAAATGTGTGGAATTGCAGGGAATTAGCTTTAAAACTGCAAAAATGTCTCTCCACCCCATGGCAACATTTTTAGAATTGCAGGAAATTTGCTGTAAAACAGCAACAAATAATGATCTGCCCCATGGCAAAATGGGTAGAATTGCATGACATTTTCTTTATTTAATTGCACATTTTCTCTCCACTCCATGGCAAAATGTGTTTCTCTCCACCGTCAAGAGTAAAGTGTTTTGCCACGAGGTGGGGGGCCCCCCAACCAAATCTCGCTTAGGGCCCCAAAAGGCTAGAGCTGGCCCTGCTGCTCATCATCAAATGCAGAGAAAGACAGAGGGGGAGAAACCCCGGAGAACAACCTAAAAGGGAGAGAGAAAGAGGCAGAAAGAGACAGACAGAGAGCGAGAAACAGAGAGAGAGAGAAACCCCAAAGAAACCTAGAGAACAGCCCTAAAGAAAGAGGCGTAGATGTGTAGTGAGGGAGGGGGGAGAAGCTGTCAGAATGGAGAAATGTTATATAAGTCAATTAAGTATTGTGCTGCATAATGGATAAGATATTGCTGCTTCAGCTCAGCCTCTGCTCTGTCTGAGAGGCTGATTTGATTTCCCCATGAATCCGTCTGACTTGAATTATGAGAGATCAACCCCTTTAAAATCACCTCAGAGACTGCCCTGTAAATCCGCCATGGAAACACATTCAGACCAGGGATCAATATACTCACTATAGTCTCACTTCTTCAAAATAGCTGTGGTGGTTCTATACAGAGGAAGTGTCCCAAATGGCACTACATAGGGAATAGGGTGCCATTTGGGAAACAGATCATATCTCTGGGTCACTGTAGGGCATTATACTTTAAGACGGAAGTGTGATGTCATTAGATAATCCGTTTCCTGGCAAGATCAAAAACTGACCAATGAAATGGACACCTTCATCCCTCCTTCCCCACCCATCCCTCCCTCCCTCCCTACACCTTCCCTCTATTCTTTGTTTAGTCAATAAAATTACCACAACAGGTGGTAAGGCTAGTCGCCAGTCACCCCCCTGGCCTAGCCTACATCTTACAGGAGGTTAATGTCCTACACAAGAGACGGTTAGAAATGGAGCCTGAAACCACATCACAGCAAAGCACAATGCCTTGTGTCCCAGTAATTAAGTACAGGAAACCCCTACAATTGCAGCCTGGGCTGTGATGTTAAAGATTAGCCGGCACAGTGAGAGGGCTGCAAGATGACACCCTGCCCATTGAGTGAGAGCTAAAGGAGACGCCACTATTTCTTATTGCATATGTATGTTTACGTGCGTGTGTGTATGTATGTTGTCTTCCTGTTGGCATTAAGTAAGTGCTGACTTGGGGTCATATGACGGCTGTAATGATTTAGTGTAGGATCATTTACAGACAGGAAACTGACAGGACATGGTATAGACTCAGTAGAGGACAAGTCTCCATTCAAACAGATAAGACCTCTTCTGATTAGTTTAACCTCATCAGGGAAGTGGGGGAGTTGGCCACTATCAGCACAGTAACAACAACACAGCATTTCCTACTGTCCAGAGGAGATGGACATGCTAGTCACAAACAGACAAGGGAGGTTTTTGGTTTGCCTCAAATGATGACACGTAAGAGTGTAAGTTTTAGGTTGAGGTCGGTTATGAAAGGTAAGTTTGTATTATTTACTGTCAAATTAGGAGAAGTTTAGGGTTAGGGTTAGGGTTAGGGTAACCCATGACAGAAATAGCTCAAAAAAGCTATTGGTTTTTGCCATTCATACGATATTTTCAATGAAAAATAGCCATTTTGTTCAGTTCCCCATGTCTCGTTATTACATGTGAAGAGAGTGATCACGCCTCTCTGTGAAGGAACTCACTCCACAAGCTTATCATGACCCCTGAAGTTCCTTTCCTCTCTGTCAATATCCTGACAATGTCTCCGCTAAGACGAGCAACTCCATCTCGCCGTTGTCAGAGTGCGCCCCTCTGAGAAATCAGCCTGTATGGTGAGACAAATAAAGATGGACAGGGGCGGTGCAGCTGTGGTACTCCCACTGAGGGGGACGCTAACGCACAGGGTTATCTAAAGAATTACCAGAGAGGTCTCGGCGAACGTAAACTCTCCAACTGTGAAAGCCTCTCTGAGCCTGGTGTAGCACACGTTTATTGATACAGGGTTGTACGGATCAGATAGAGGTTTAGTAAAGGAACTCTTAGGACTCACGTTTATGGAGGTTGTTTGTTATTTATCTTCCTTTTTTTTTCCATTTTGTGTGAAGTATTATTTACTGTGTTAGTGGTAGGTTAGAGAGAGAGAGAGAGAGAGAGAGAAAGAGAGAGAGAGAGAGAAAGAGAGGAGGGAGAGGAGAGAGGGTGAGAGAGAGAGAGAGAGAGAGAGAGAGCAAGAGAGAGAGAGAGAGAGAGAGAGAGAGAGAGAGAGAGAGAGAGAGAGAGAGAGAGAGAGAGAGAGAGAGAGAGAGAGAGAGAGAGAGAGAGAGAGAGAGAGAGAGAGAGAGAGAGAGAGAGCGAGAGAGAGAGAGAGAGAGAGAGAGAGAGAGAGAGAGAGAGAGAGAGAGAGAGAGAGAAAGACGCTCTGATCGGCGCCTGGTGCTCCAGTGGAAGAGAAGGCTGGAGTGAGGACAAAGGTCACACTATGAAGTGTCCTTCATGAGGTCACTAAAGGCATTAGACCCTAAAAGACCAACATCTCTTCTTCTTAATTGGGCAAAGGGACTCATGAAGTCATCCCATCAGAAGACTCTCAGCATGGTTTGGATCGGCAACAAAAGCGACAGCTCATCACAGTTAGCCATATTGTTCAATGGTTAATTATAAAGCTCTGAATGAAAGTGGCTGTTTTACAAAGGCCAAATGGATTAGAGGGAGCGAGGGAGGTGAGCCTTGCTGTTCACTGAGAAGCCATATGGTTGGGTGTAATCGGTACAAGGTTTCAGCAAACAGTCAGAGAGCTAAACGCACGTCCTGTTTTCACTAAGTGGATCAACACACATCTAAATGACAAGGGTTGACACAGCTAAATTACGATCCAGGACCAACACAGCTAATAATACAGACATATATATAAAAAGAGACATTTAAAACATACAAAATATTTAAAGGAGACATTCTATTGTTGTACATTGTGTAAATCACATCTTCTCTGATAAAGTATTTTTGCGTTATTTTCGTACGAAAAATAACCGCTCCTGCAATCATAAGCTACAGCCATTGCCTGACATTGTGATGTCGTTGACCTCCCGTGACCCCATTTGTCTCAGACAGAAGTGTCTGATCCAGTGATAGGTCTCCGCCTGGTTTATCAGTCTAGGCATGTACACCACACACACGCACACACACAGACACACATGCACACGCATGCACACACACACACACACACACACACCAGGCCTGTTCATTACCTCAGGATCCTACACTCAACCCTCAAGGCCTACGCTCAGGTTATCACACCCAGACACGCCAGGTATAATCAATGTCATGTTGAAATCAATGTCAGGAGTGGCAAACACAGTCATACACATTCTCAAAATGATCCCTGTAAAATGAAGTGTTCAGGCCTCATGGTATCTTGTCTAGTCTGTTTTCTCACTAAGCATAGCCATCAGGCTGTGAGGCAGGCGAGGAGCGGAGCGGGGCAGTGCAGCAGCTCAGCTAAGCAGACACTTAATTTGTCTTGTTCTATCATTAGTTCATTGGCCACCGTCTGACCCAAGCAAGCACGTCCTTTATCGATTTAACATCGCATCGCCCGTGGCAGTGATGCACGACTTGCAGCTGGCTGAGCTGCTCTCATTTTGGTAAAAACTAAAGGATATCACATTGTAATGTAATGTATGTGGCACATCCAATTGACAGATTGTTGACAATGAGGACTGATGAGAATGGGGTTTGTTGGACTGAAGGCCTTTAATATGCTGCACCCTCTCAGCTCTGGACCCAGAAACAATATGTTAGACAAAATCTCTCTTTAACATCTATGATGAATTTGAAGAGGTGAAATCCTAAAAAAAGATTTTATGGACCGCAAAACACAGTCATTATGTCAACCAAGGTCCTCCTGCATTTCACCTACAACCTACAACCTATTCTGTCTTTTTAAGCTCTGAATCAAGGTTTGACATTGTAATTTCTGTTAAAAAAGGTTGGTTAAGTGCTCATTACCCTTCTCTAGAAAGAATGACAAAATATCACTGTGGCAAGAGTACTTAAAAAGAAGCAAGAGTCCTTAAGAGTCTCCCTCTCTCTCTCTCTCTCTCTCTCTCTCTCTCTCTCTCTCTCTCTCTCTCTGCTCTCCTACTCTCTCTCTGTTCTTTACTTTTCTGTCTGAGACCTTTGAGATGAATAACACAGTTTATTTAAAGGATGTTCTCTCCTTGAAGACAGGTGTGTCCTCTCAGCATTATGTAACGAGGCTGCTGAAGGGCATCTACTGCAGGGAAAGACTTAGCAGCAGTGAAATGAAGAATAGAACAAACTGCTTGGATCTACAAGTTTAATATAGACAGCACAAGAACTGCAAACACATTTCATAAAGAAATGGGGGAATGGCATAAAGAACTTGATGACTAAGTGAAATGAAACAATAAGAGCGAGAGTGACGACAAAATTCAACAACAGATGACTGCAACAAGCTTCTCACACTATCAAAAAGGCCAAACTGGCGTAAACTTGGTATCAGCGTTAATTCAGACTGCCAAAACAACTACCAATGACTAAGATGCTCTAGGGAATATTTAAAAAAGTGACACCCACCCTTTTCTGTTTTTAACATTCAGTCTGGTTTAAAGGGGAGTTCTGGAGTTCTGATGATCTCGGACGATGAACACAGAACTCCCCAGAGTTCCGCTGAGTACTGAGACTGGAGAATATGGAATGTTTTACTTGGCTCCGTTAAGTGACGCAATGTTTGGAATTTAGAAATGGCTGGATTTTTTACATGGGCGAGGTTTCTCTACCGATAGCCATAAGTATTTTGGAAGAGCAGAATTCAGGTTTAAGAAAAGTAAATAAGAAAAGTAAAAAAAGATACGTTTGTGATCAAAACCGTAGTGAACTACATTTGTAATCTTGTTTAATACAAATGTCAACAGATTGAAATGGTGCAATTCACCCTTAGACCTGTAAACAGAACATTGGTCTGGTCAGTGTGTCTGCGATATCCACAGATGTTCTATGGATATGGGTAGATCGATTAAATACCTCAAAGGGCTAATACAGCTGTATTTCAAGTAAAGTAAGGCAATACAACTACATAAACATATCAAACACAGCTTGCAAAGGTCCACCTTGTTAAAATGTAATACAACTTCAGATCAGAAACACATTGAGCTATTTGTTGATGTAACCGGGTGAAATGGCTAGCTTGTTAGCGGTGCGCGCTAGTTGTGTTTCAATCTGTGACATCACTCGATCTGAGACCTTGAAGTAGTTGTTTCCCTTGCTCTGCAAGGACTGTGGCTTTTGTAGAGCGGTAGGTAATGATGCTTCGTGGGAGGCAGTTGTTGATGTGTTAGGAGGGTCCCTGGTTCGAGCCCAGGTTGGGGCAAGGAGAGGGACGGAAGTAAAACTATTACATTGTGATGGTTCCTTTTCATAGTATAGCTCTTACATTTGACCAAATATACAAGAATAACACAGAGTTGCATATTACTGCAGTTCTCATCAGTGTTAATGGTAAACACTGCCATAGTCGTTTTGAACATGCTTTGAAGAGAGCAACAAATAGCTGAATGTTCATCTTAGTGTGCTTTTCAATTCATAACTGTAAATCTGCTTGGTTCTTCAGCGCCTCAGAGCTTCAAAGATTTTATGGTGACCCCCCTTTGTAGTTCTTTTTTAAATAGATGAAAATAAATCTACACGCTGTTAGATTAAATATTTACCCAATTGCAGACATTTGTTATTGTAATATTTTCTTACAAGCTTTTATTTAATCTATTTTAGTCATTTTTAAATATAAAGGGACAGGAATCCTCATCTCTCCCAAGTGGACATTCTCTATTTTTCGCCTGACCCATCTGTCTATCTCCTCATTTGAATTCCATGCTGTCACAGTCACTAGCCCATTTAAGCTTAACATCCTTGTCATTTATCGCCCTCCAGGTTCCCTTGGAGAGTTCATCAATGAGCTTGACGCCTTGATAAGTTCCTTTCCTGAGGATGGCCCACCCCTCACAGTTCTGGGGGACTTAAACCTCCCTACGTCTACCTTTGACTCATTTCTCTCTGCCTCCTTCTTTCCACTCCTCTCCTCTTTTGACCTCACCCTCTCACCGTCCCCCCCTACTCACAAGGCAGGCAATACGCTTGACCTCATCTTTACTAGATGCTGTTCTTCTACTAATCTCACTGCAACTCCCCTCCATGTCTCCGACCACTACTTTGTATCCTTTTCTCTCTCGCTCTCCTCCAACACTACTCACTCTGCCCCTACTCAGATGGTAATGCGCCGTCGCAACCTTCGCTCTCTCTCTCCCGCTACTCTCTCCTCTTCCATCCTATCATCTCTTCCCTCTGCTCAATCCTTCTCCCTCCAATCTCCTGATTCTGCCTCCTCAACCCTCCTCTCCTCCCTTTCTGCATCCTTTGACTCTCTATGTCCCCTATCCTCCCGGCCGCTCGGTCCTCCCCTCCAGCTCCGTGGCTTGATGACTCATTGCGAGCTCACAGAACAGGGCTCCGGGCAGCCGAGCGGAAATGGAGGAAAACTCCTCTCTACATTTTCTTCATCTGTTTCTGCTGCTAAGGCCACTTTCTACCACTCTAAATTCCAAGCATCTGCCTCTAACCCTAGGAAGCTCTTTGCCACCTTCTCCTCCCTGCTGAATCCTCCTCCCCCTCCCCCCTCCTCCCTCTCTGTGGATGACTTCGTCAACCATTTTGAAAAGAAGGTTGACGACATCCGATCCTCGTTTGTTAAGTCAAATGACACTGCTGGTCCTGCTCACACTGCCCTACCCTATGCTTTTACTTCTTTCTCCCCTCTCTCTCCAGATAAAATCTTGCGACTTGTGACGGCCGGCCGCCCAACAACCTGCCCGCTTGACCCTATCCCCTCCTCTCTTCTCCAGACCATCTCCGGTGACCTTCTCCCTTACCTCACCTTGCTGATCAACTCATCCTTGACCGCTGGCTATGTCCCTTCCATCTTCAAGAGAGCGAGAGTTGCACCCCTTCTCAAAAAACCAACACTCGATCCCTCTGATGTCAACAACTACAGACCAGTATCCCTTCTTTCTTTTCTCTCCAAAACTATTGAGCGTGCCGTCTTTAGCCAACTCTCTTGCTATCTCTCTCAGAATGACCTTCTTGATCCAAACCAGTCAGGTTTCAAGACTGGTCATTCAACTGAGACTGCTCTTCTCTGTGTCACGGAGGCTCTCCGCACTGCTAAAGCTAACTCTCTCTCCTCTGCTCTTGTCCTTCTAGACCTGTCTGCTGCCTTTGATACTGTGAACCATCAGATCCTCCTCTCCACCTTCTCCGAGCTGGGCATCTCCGGCGCGGCTCACTCTTGGATTGCGTCCTACCTGACCGGTCGCTCCTACCAAGTGGCGTGGCGAGAAGCTGTCTCCGCACCACGTGCTCTCACCACTGGTGTCCCCAGGGCTCAGTTCTAGGCCCTCTCCTATTCTCGCTATACACCAAGTCACTTGGCTCTATCATATCCTCACATGGCCTCTCCTATCATTGCTACGCAGACGACACACAACTAATCTTCTCCTTTCCCCCTTCTGATAACCAGGTGGCGAATCGCATCTCTGCATGTCTGGCAGACATATCAGTATGGATGACGGATCACCACCTCAAGCTGAACCTTGGCAAGACGGAGCTGCTCTTCCTCCCGGGGAAGGACTGCCCGTTCCATGATCTCGCCATCACGGTTGACAACTCCGTTGTGTCCTCCTCCCAGAGTGCGAAGAGCCTTGGCGTGACCCTGGACAACACCCTGTCGTTCTCCGCTAATATCAAGGCGGTGACCCGATCCTGTAGGTTCATGCTCTACAACATTCGGAGAGTACGACCCTGCCTTACACAGGAAGCGGCACAGGTCCTAATCCAGGCACTTGTCATCTCCCGTCTGGATTACTGCAACTCGCTGTTGGCTGGGCTCCCTGCCTGTGCCATTAAACCCCTACAACTCATCCAGAATGCCGCAGCCCATCTGGTGTTCAACCTTCCCAAGTTCTCTCACGTCACCCCGCTCCTCCGCACACTCCACTGGCTTCCAGTTGAAGCTTGCATCTGCTACAAGACCATGGTGCTTGCCTACGGAGCTGTAAGGGGAATGGCACCTCCGTACCTTCAGGCTCTGATCAGTCCCTACACCCAAACGAGGGCATTGCGTTCATCCACCTCTGGCCTGCTGGCTCCCCTACCTCTGCGGAAGCACAGTTCCCGTTCAGCCCAGTCAAAACTGTTTGCTGCTCTGGCATCCCAATGGTGGAACAGGCTCCCTCACGACGCCAGGACAGCGGAGTCACTCACCACCTTCCGGAGACATTTGAAACCCCACCTCTTTAAGGAATACCTGGGATAGGATAAAGTAATCCTTCTACCCCCCCCCCCCCCAAAAAAAAAAATAACATTGTAAAGTGGTTATCCCACTGGCTATAAGGTGAATGCACCAATTTGTAAGTCGCTCTGGATAAGAGCGTCTGCTAAATGACGTAAATGTAAAATGTAAATGTGAATTTCTATTCCATATTAACCAATATAATTTCACAAAGAAATAGATAAATATATACAAACTGTGAATCTTTAATCACAATATTGGATAACACTTTACTTGACACCCAGTGTCATAACACGTTATGACACGGTCATAACCATGTCATAATATGACATAACAGCTGACATAACTTGTCATAACCTGTCATAATATGGTCATAACACTGTCATGACACATATATTTAGACCTGTCGTGACATATATTGCATCATTTTATGGCTGGTTATGACATCAAATGGAACCCTATTCCATATACAGTGCTCTGCTTTAATAGTACAACACATTGGCAATAGGGTGACATTTTAGACGTAGTCTCTGACACTGTGTGTCTGTGGGTGTTCACTCCCTGTACAGCTATCAGTAGAGATAGAGGTGGAATGTGAGTCAGTGTTTGTACATGTGTCATCATGACTGGTGTGTGAGTCAGAGACTAAGTCTCAAATGGCACCTTATTCCTTGAATAGTGCACTACTTGTGCTATGACTGGTGTGTGAGTCAGACTGTTTGAATTCTCCTTTGGGTTAATGACCCAAATAGCATCAAGCACCGGAAAAAACACATGGCTGCCCGGACACTTACTTCCATCCACATTCTGTCCGTACTGCGATAAGGTGTGTGTGTGTGTGTGTTTGCGTGTGTCTGTTGTTTTACAATCACACTGGGTGTCCCACAACAGTGCTGACAAGAAACAGAGAAAGAAGAGAGAAATGCAATGGATTCTGGTAGGCCTCTGATAGACTGGGGACCATTCTGCATGGATGAGTATAGGAGATGTTTGGTGCACTTTTCACTGGTTCTAGTCAAAGCAGTTTTCTCAAAGATAAGGCCTTAGGAGTTTCTTCTGTCTTTATTTCACTGCAACTCTATGACAACTTCCCTCAAAGTCTCACCAAAATCAGACTTTTTTATGACCTTAAAGAGACTCAGAGAAACTCTCTTCATCAAAAAGCCCTGAATCATTTTCAAAAGTTAGCAGGAGTTTAGTGAAGAATTTTTACATAAAGAAAGAAACGCACTGGGAGATTTTTGTTGGCAGTCAAAGAAAGAGCAATGGGTTTGGAAACAGTAGTATACTCTACACATCTACTCTTGTGCTTTGTATGCATACTGAGTTGTGTTATCATGTCGCTTTATTAAAGCATCCATTTCACTACCCAGTTTTTTTATTGGATTCTCATCCGGGCCCAGAAAACGCCATAATAACCTGATATCTTATTCAATTTAAATGGTACTGCAAACATATTTCAAATAAGCCTTTTCTCTGAACTATAATAAAACGCCTCATGTGGTATGCATTATATTAGGACATACGGCATAAATCAAATAGATATTATCTATATTGCTTTATTATTTCAATAGAATTCAGAGAGGATTTTAGGTACTTTGGGGTGGTAGTACAAACATGTCAGAAATATGAATATGGAGTAAAGCTAACACCAAACTGAAGCTATGACTACAGCACAACCCCAATAATATAACAAGCATCCTAAAAGACAAGATCAACGGAGCAAAATTCTAGAATGACTTCTAGAATTACAGCACCATTCCTCACTATATGAAGTCATACGGTATATTGTGCAAATAAACAACAGATATTAGGATAATAAAATGCTTTTTTATAGATATGATTGTGTGTGTTAGCTCTGTCAGTTCAGATACACAGCCGGCCTTCTGTTCAGACAGAATAAAATGTAATCTTTGTTTTTGGGGCTGAGGGTGGTGATTTCTGGGGGTGACCAGAAAGATATGTATCTTCCCCACCCCTCTCCCCTCGGGATAATATCCATATGCCATCCCACAACAACACCCACCATTATGAGGCCATGAGCATTTTTTATGCATTTTTTTTTTTATATAATATTTTCACAAAAAGACTATTCAGAAATAATATGAATCATTTATTCTGATCCAGAAGCTGGTTTAATATGTCCTTATTGGTCTTAAGACAAAGAGGTCACTTTGGGTTTTATCTACTCACATGGCTTGGATCAGGCACAGTTTTAGCCTTCCAGTTTAGGCAGGCCAGGAGATGATAACCTCTCCTACCCTAACAGAGGGGTCCTGGGACTGGGACCCTGTCAAAAAGACTAACAGACTATCAGTGTTTACAAAGGCCAGTACATGAAGCTCCAAATGAACATTGCCCAGCTTATCAGTCACCTAGCCTTGATGACCATGGCCAAACAGGGCTTCTGTGTGCGGAGGGTTGAGAGGGTGTTTGTGTGTTTGTGTGTGTGTGTGTCTGTGTCTGTGTGTGTGTGTATGTGTGTGTGTGCATGTGTGCATGCATGTTTGTGCTTGGGTGTATGTGTTTGAGGATGGGTTGTGAGACCTGACAAGGCCATGGACAGCGTCGGTCTCCTCATAAACAAGTTCTGAACAAGTTTCACACGATGCACGGTCTGATTAATGGTTAACAGAGCAGCATTGAGAAATGCCCCAGGACACAATTAGAATGGCCCGGTCAGCACAACATACCACTGACGGACCACCCCAAGAGGAAAGGAGGAGAGGAGAGGAGCGTTAATATCCTTAAGTGCAGTTGAAAAGTTTGTCTAAATGCAAAAGACTGCCATTTAAGTTGGTTGGGCTGCAATTATCAAGTTTGTATTCAATAACAACCAATTTCATTGCCAATTAAAGATACAGCAGATGTATTGCAGCCTTCGTTTGGAAAACCCACTCTCTCCCTCCCTTTGACTGTGTTGATCCCCTCGAACATCCTGAAACATTTATCACAAAGATGTATCACCCAGAGAGGGAGAGAGAGGGAGAGAGAGGAGAGAGAGATAGAGAAAGAAAGAGAGAGAGATAGAGAAAGAGAGGGGGGATAGACATTATCTCCCATGTCCCCCAGCCATGCACGCAGGACAATTACACCCCAAAGGCAATGTAATAATCATGTCAATGTGGCCCCTTTCTTTTCCTGCCTCCATACACACACAGACACACAGACACACAGACACCTCAGCCACATGCACACCCCCCCGTGCACATGCACACCCCCTGTGCGGTGCTATGGATTGTGGCTGGTGACACTCTCCATCCATCAGACAGAGGGGAACATAAGAGGGGAACACTAAGGCGTCCACAGGACCATTGTACTTTGATCTATAGTATGCTGCTGCTCCACTCCTGCATGTAGAGCATAGAGCACAGTGATCCCCCTGTAAATGGCTCGGGAGATGGGAATTCACACTGACTGGAAACAGGTTGCATTCCTATTGCTCTCTCTCTCTCTCTCTCTCTCTCTCTCTCTCTCTCTCTCTCTCTCTCTCTCTCTCTCTCTCTCTCTCTCTCTCTCTCTCTCTCTCTCTCTCTCTCTCTCTCTCTCTCTCTCTCTCTCTCTCTCTCTCTCTCAGCCTCCTGGCACTCCAGAAGAAGTACAGTTTAATTAGGTAATTTTTATTTGCCTCCACCCAATATTCAAAATGTCTGAATGCACGGACTGAATGATTACTAACTGGTGACTGCAACTTCCTCTCCTCTATTTCTGTCACCCTGGAACTGCTGCTGTGACCTTGCAGTGCACCCTAACACACACACACACACACCCCAACCCTGAGCTGACAGACCGAGACAGTCCACAGTCTATGTCAAAATGCCATCACACTCCATAACCCAGAGCACAGAGTCTGCTCCGGTATCAATTATGCCTTTGAAGAAATATATAGATGGCTTGGATGGGGATGCGTGGTTCAGTCAGAGATGGAAAAAAGGCTATCATCAATCTTTGAGGCAGTGGTGATCGGTTTCAAACAGCATTTGCGTGTGTAATGTAATGCACAGCTCCGCTAGAGTACAGATCTGTCAACCCAGCTTCCCCACAAGTGTCTATGAGCAACCCACTTTCACACTTACCCCCCATTGCTCTCTCTCTCTCTCTCTCTCTCTCTCTCTCTCTCTCTCTCTCTCTTTCTCTCTCTCTCTCTCCTTCCATATTCCCTTTACTTCCCCGTCTCAGTTTCTAGTTCTCTTTTTCCTTTCTCATTCTCGTTGTCTTGCCCCCTTTACTCCTCATCTGAAATGTTATACCCTTCATCATTAGCTTTCTCTTCTGTCTCCCATTCTTTCTCTCATTCTTTATTTATTTATTTCTCTCTCTCTTGTTCTCTCACTCTGTATATCTCTCTCTCTCTCTCTCTCTCTCTCTGAGTGTTACAGTCAGTCTGCAGTATGGGGCTGTAGAGTGGGTCTCACAATATTCACCCCTTCTCGCTCTCATTCTGATGAAGATAATGTCTATCTACCCTGGAGGACCAGATTGCTGTGTTGTGCCATTAAGCATGAGTTGTGATCATGCCTTTACAGATTAGCAACATTTTTGAAGCCCCTCTCCCTCGAATTTATTCTAATTCAAATTCTCTGGTATCTTTAATGTGCATCTTATTACCAATGCCAGTTTAGAGGTTTTGTACCACAGTTTTGAGTGAGTGGGTGAGTGAATGAACGAACACACACACACATGCACACGCACACGCACGCATGCACACACGCACGCACACACTCACGCACACACGCACTCACGCAGGCACGCACGCACACACACACACTCACGCACGCACACACACACACACAGACACAGACACACACACATACACACACAGTGAGTCATTAAAATGCACCTGCCTCCACTCTACGATGCTCCTCCACAGCTCCTCCACTCCACATTCCCCCCTTCCACTTTTCCTCTACTCTACTGGGCTCTGCTTTTGTTCCATGCTAATGGTCCACAACCCTGCACAGCCGTCACGCGCTGCAAGAATGTCACACTGCCGCCAACCCAGGGCTCTAGGACTGAGGGGGGAAGTGTGTGTGTGTGTGTTTGTGTGTCTGTGTGTGTTTGTGTAGAGGGGTGTTAACTCAACCCAGAGGGCAAGCAGAGAGTGAGCGGATGGTTGGGAGGTTGAGGGCTTTGCATTACGCCACACTAGATTAAACTTTGACCCTGTGCGTGAAACCCTGAACTTCCGAGAGGTCAAACTGTGACATGGTGCTACGGTGTTAAAATGGAGTGCGTTTAAACACCAAAACTAGTGGCAACTAAGCTGCCACCAACTTGAAGAAGACGAAACATTAACTTTGCTGGAGTATTGAAACACATCATCCTGAGATTATTTGAAACATGACACTGTGTGTTGTAACACCACCTAATCAAGTGTTGTGCAACACCTTGCCAGGCACTGGGAGCACTAACAGAAAATATTAAAAACACTATTTTGGTGTTTCAAGTTGTGTTTAGTGCAGAATTAGATACCTTCTCTTTTGGGGTAGTTTCCTCTCTCTAAAACTTCTGAACACCATTATGATGTTTTGAGTACTGTCTAGCTCAGAATCAGAACCCTTTTTCTGAAGTGTCTTGATGTTGTCACACCCTGGCTCTGGGACTCTTTATGTTGAGCCAGGGTGTGTATATTCTATGTGTTGTATTTCTGTGTTGGCCAGAGTGGTTCCCAATCAGAGGCAACGAGTGTCAGCTGTTGCTGGTTGTCTCTGATTGGGAGCCATACTTATAGAGGCTGTTTTCCCACATTAGTTGTGGGATCTTGTTCCTTTCGGTGTGTTCCTTTTGGTTTACATAGGACGTCACGGTATCGTTTATTGTTTTGTTGTTCGTGCATTCATTAAATAAAGAAGTATGTTCGTTCATCATGCTGCGCCTTGGTCCACTCACTCTGACGATCGTGACAGAAGATCCCACCACTCCAGGACCAAGCAGCGTGTCCAGGAGCAGGCGGCCTGGAAATGGGAGGAAGCGCCGGGAAAGGAGCTGGAGAGGTTGGCGATGGCCCAGGTGGGCAAATCGTGGTCCTGGGAGGACATGCTCGGGGGCAAAGGGCCATGGGTGAAGATTAAGGCCCTGGCGAGAGAGGAGCAACGGCGTCAACAGTGTCGTCATCGGACGGACGAGAGGCAACCCCAGAAATTTTTTAGGGGGGGGCACACGGCATGGGCGACGGGGCAGCAGGAGGCTGCCACAGGGCGTTTTGGGAGATTAGGAGAGGAGGCCACCGGGTTTGGGGGGCCAGAAGGCAGGTTGGCGGAGCCTGGATGGAGAGCAAAGCCAACTCCCCGTACTCAGGCATGGCAGCATGAGGCTGGGCAGGTTCCGGGGTATGCGGAGCTGCGCACTGTGCCACGAGTGGTCCGGCATAGTCCGGTACGTCCTGTGCGAGCACCTCGCACCAAGCCTACGGTGTGCGTCGCCAGCCCGGTCCGGCCTGTTCCTGCTCCTCGCACCAAGCCTACGGTGTACGTCGCCAGCCCGGCCCGGCCTGTTCCTGCTCCTCGCACCAAGCCTACGGTGTGCGTCGCCAGGCCGGTCCGGCCTGTTCCTGCTCCTCGCACCAAGCCTACGGTGTGCGTCGCCAGGCCGGTCCGGCCTGTTCCTGCTCCTCGCACCAAGCCTACGGTGTGCGTCGCCAGCCCGGCCCGGCCTGTTCCTGCTCCTCGCACCAAGCCTACGGTGTGCGTCGCCAGGCCGGTCCAGCCTGTTCCTGCTCCTCGCACCAAGCCTACGGTGTGCGTCGCCAGCCCGGTCCGGCCTGTTCCTGCCACTCACACCAAGCCTACGGTGTGCGTCGCCAGCCCGGTCCGGCCCGTTCCTGCTCCACGCACCAAGCCAGGGGTGCGCATCGTCAGCCCGGTCCGGCCCGTTCCTGCTCCACGCACCAGGCCAGGGGTGCGCATCGTCAGCCCGGTCCGGTCCGTTCCTGCTCCACGCACCAAGCCAGGGGTGCGCATCGTCAGCCCCGTCCGGCCCGTGGCTGCTCCACGCACCAAGCCAGGGGTGCGCATCGTCAGCCCGGTCCGGCCCGCTCCTGCTCCACGCACCAAGCCAGGGGTGCGCGTCGTCAGTCCGGCACAACCCGTGCCT
Organism: Coregonus lavaretus; assembly: GCF_964263955.1. Lineage (NCBI taxonomy): Eukaryota > Metazoa > Chordata > Actinopteri > Salmoniformes > Salmonidae > Coregonus > Coregonus lavaretus. Next base: position 21,332,261 of record NC_140021.1, on the reverse strand, counting down.
GGGTCACCAGTGCCTAGTCAGGTACCGGTCAGCTGCTCCACACCGGAGCTTAAGCAATCCGCTCCTACGATGTCCAGTCCAGCTCCAGCCAGCGGGGCCAGACCGGACCAGGGGCGCTACGGGGGGATTATTGGAGGGTGGTGGGCAAGCCCGGAGCCGGAACCGCCACCGAGGAGGAATGCCCACCCAGCACTCCCCTGGTTTGTTTATGTTTAGGCGCGGTCGCAGTCCGCGCCTTTAGGGGGGGGTACTGTCACACCCTGGCTCTGGGACTCTTTATGTTGAGCCAGGGTGTGTATATTCTATGTGTTGTATTTCTGTGTTGGCCAGAGTGGTTCCCAATCAGAGGCAACGAGTGTCAGCTGTTGCTGGTTGTCTCTGATTGGGAGCCATACTTATAGAGGCTGTTTTCCCACATTAGTTGTGGGATCTTGTTCCTTTCGGTGTGTTCCTTTTGGTTTACATAGGACGTCACGGTATCGTTTATTGTTTTGTTGTTCGTGCATTCATTAAATAAAGAAGTATGTTCGTTCATCACGCTGCGCCTTGGTCCACTCACTCTGACGATCGTGACAGATGTTTAACATTCTTTTATGTACTTGATAATTTGCCATTTTGTCATGCATCGTCATGCACAGTGTTCAAACCATCAGCACTGAAGAACCTGAACATCGGTGCTCTCCTCATTGAATGTACATTTGCCTGACGGTTTTGATATCCGTTCATTGTGGTCCATTACACTTAATACTAATATAGAAATATACTTTTATTTCTTCAAACGTGCATACAACATTGTGTGAAAGAATCATAGAGTTAAAAAAATGGAATTACCCACAATCCTCAAATAGTCAAGTGGCCAGATAGAAAATGCAAGGTGATTAAAACCTAGACTTCCAATGAGTTCAATCACTCAACTTTCTCTGTCATTGGTTATCCTCATGAACGATAAATTTTTAGCAACATATTAAGTTGGATTTATTCGTACATTATTTTGGTAAAATTAAATGTTAAAATCCTTGAAACGACTTGCATACATTCTTTTTAAGATATTTGGGGGGTATTTTGACACTTTATTGAGACAGTTCCGAAATGACGGAGGGGATACAGATAGGTGGGAGAAACAGATTGAAGGGTTGGAGCTGGGAATTTAACCCCGGTCTTCGATGGGGAGAGGGGTGACGTGTCTTAGCCGGGTGCGTTACCGCTAGACAACGGGCTTTGCACGGCTTGCATTCATTTTTATGAAGTATATGTTGTTGTTTTTTTGAGTCAATTTCAATATTAACCCCAGAATAATTTCTTACAGTGTAGCTGTGTGGTTGAGTGAAAAATTTGGACGAAATGTACCATCATAATGCCTCTCCTGTTTCTAATCTGTCTAAATAAAGCATTGAAAGAATAAAGGAGGAAAAATGTGTTCTCCATAGGCCCTTATCATCAATCAATATTTAGGCTATAAACCTTTTGCATTTCTAAACCATTGAATGTATGAGAAACACCGTTTGTGTGTTTGGATGCTACATTTTACATGCACTGAAACCCCAAAAAGTATTTTCACAACACTCTCTTAAAAACACACATTTCCAGGTCAAAAAACCACTTTTTGGGGCCTATGTTTTAGAGTACTACATTTCTGTTTTAAAACACATTCTGTGTATCAAAACACTTACATTGGGTTTACATTCAAACACCAGATCTCAGCTTAGGTGCACTACTTTTCATGGTTTCATTAGACAATCATGGTGTTTTGTCCTCTGGACTCTTTTATTAACCAGGGCCAATGTGGAGGGCCTCTCGTTAGAGTCATCACATCAGTGTTTTTTTTTAAATATTCTCATAAAACATCTTAAAACATCTAATTTAATTTATCCTAGTCAGCATGAATTAAGACTGAGAGGACTTGGGTTGTTTTATCCAAACTCTGAAGAAAGCTGTGAACACCTTGTTTCATCTGACAACCTGTGTGAATATGTAGGCCTAACTGGAAAGAAATGGGTAAAAAAAAGCTTTTTCTGCATCAATAAGCATAAGTGTCATTTTTTCAAATTCTCCCACCACTTATAATTCTAAAGGAGCCTTTGTATTTTATTAGGTGTGAATTAAAATAAAAAAATTAATTCACACAATTTCTCCAAAAGCCAAAGAATGTTTGTAGTATTTAGAAGATTGTTTGGAGTGTGTTACTATCATGATTAAAATCGCCTCATTCTGTAGGCCAACGATTACTTCTGTTCTTGATTCGTATTTATCTGGTTGTAAAGGAGCAAAACATTGCGAGTCCTATCTCATTTCCTAATGCCAGGTGTTGAGATTTGAAATGTGAGCAAAGATTAAATTGGCCTGTTGAGAAGCCTTCGTATTTTAGGCTGATTGCAGAGTGTGTGTACGTCCCAAATGGCACCCTATTCCCTATATAGTGCACTACTTTTGTCCAGGACCCATAGAGCTCTCATCAAAAATAGAACACTATACACTCTAAAAAGAAAAGGTTCCTGGAGTATCCTTTAGGGGTTCTTCAAACCCCTTTTAATGGATCCTCGAATAACCTTTTGTAGAACCTTTTGGGGTTCATTTTTGAACTACCCCCCCTTTCCTATTATTATTATTAATTAATAATAATAATAATAATAATAATAATAATATGCATAACAACAATAACACAATATTTTAGGTGTCAGTGTTTATTATGATTTTAGTGGCAAAGCAGAATAAAAAAATCAAAATATGAGGTAAACTCCCAGCAGAGCCCCAAGTCCAATGGGTATATCCTCTGGCGTGTTGATGTTAATGTGTTGATGTTCTCCGTATCCATAGCCAGAATGATTTCGCAGTGCATGGTGATCAAATAGTTTTCCTGTTATATTCATCAGAGATGTATGGAGGGTAAAGTCTGTGAATCAAAAAAATAGTAATTATACAGATGATTAAGAAAACATGCACATGACAGTATTCATACCTTGGTTTTTGTGGTAAATATGAATGAAAAAAACTGTTTTGATAGTGGTTTTCATACACATACCTTGTCCATAATGTATGCCTATGGGATATTCATTGAAGAGGTAAGGGAGGAGGATGGTAAATGTGATCTGCATAACATACCAATACCAATTGAACATATGGATGATATTACACAGGTTTTCTTTTAATCAACGCAACATCAATGCAACAATTTCTAAGATTTTACAGAGTTACAGTTCATATAAGGAAATCAGTCAATTGAAATAAATAAATTAGGCCCTAATCTATGGATTACACATGACTGGGAATACAGATATGCATCTGTTGGTCACAGATACCTTAAAGAAAAAGGTAGGGGCGTGGATCAGAAAATCTGTCAGTATCTGGTGTGACAACCATTTGCCTCATGCAGACACATCTCCTTCGCATAGAGTTGATCAGAGGCTGTTGATTGTGGCCTGTGGAATGTTGTCCCACTCCTCTTCAATGGCTGTGCGAAGTTGCTGGATATTGGTGGGAACTGGAACACGCTGTCGTACACATCAATCCAGAGCACCCCAAACATGCTCAATGGGTGACATGTCTGGTGAGTATGCAGGCCACTGGGACATTTTCAGCTTCCAGGAATTGTGTACAGATCCTTGCGACATGAGGCTGTGCATTATTATGCTGAAACATGAGGTGTTGGCGACGGATGAATGGCACGACATTCATGACACCATGTCTGCCATCTGCCCGGTACAGTTGAAACCAGAATTGATCCATGAAGAGCACACTTCTCCAGCATGCCAGTGGCCATTGAAGGTGAGCATTTGCCCACTGAAGTCGGGTATGACGCTGAACTGCAGTCATGTCAAGACTCTGGTTGAGGATAACGACCACACAGATAAGCTTCCCTGACACGGTTTCTGACAGTTTTTGCAGAAATTATTTGGTTGTGCAAACCCACAGTTTCATCAGCTGGTGGCTGGTCTCAAATGATCCCGCAGGTGAAGAAGCCGGATGTGGAGGTCCTAGGCTGGCGTGGTTACACGTGGTCTGCGGTTGTGAGGCCGGTTGGACGTACTGCCAAATTCTCTAAAACAACGTTGGAGGCAATTTATGTTAGAGAAATTAACATTATTTTTCTCATCATATTCAACTGCTACCATGATCCTGCTGTTTAATCAGCTTATTGATATGTCACACCTGTCAGGTTGATGGATAATCTTGGTTTATCTTTAACAGGGATGTAAACACATTTGTGCACAACATTTGAGAGAAATACACTTTTTGTGCGTATGGAACATTTCTGGGATCTTTTATTTCATCTCATGAAACATGGGATTAACACTTTACATGTTGCGTTTATATTTTTGTTCAGTGTAGCTAAAAATGTAAGATATATATGTAGCAATACAGATGTGCGTAGGGAGAGAGGAGCCATAATGAAGAGGATGAGGTATTGGGTCATTGGTCAGCACCTTGCAGTAATTCACAGCTTTCTACATACTGAAACGTAACAAAGGGGACCTGGGGAATATATCAGTGAGGAGTTAGAGTTAGGAAGAATCTCACTCTCTTACATTTCTAATATCTACTATAGCATCTACACTAGGCATTTTGATTTGCGGCGCACAGCAACGTTACCCATGAACCACAACTAGAGGTGCAAAATACATACATCATACCTGACATCTACTTTAAGCATGAGACCATGTAAACATGGTATGGCAGAGCAACGGCATGGGATTTGTTGTTTCCATTGTAATGGTTAGAGAACCCACAGATGCTGTGTTGTGCAGTATGCCCCGGTGAGTCTGTGGTGTCACTTCGGTGGTATTCATTCCTCACCCATTCCTAACCCATTCCATTCCTGACCCATTCCTCAACTGTCGCCCCTTTGTGATGGGAACCTCAGAAAGACACAACTCTGTGACAGCGAGCTTTCACCCAAGCTTTTGGGCTCGCTCATGAGTAATACACCACCAACTCTCAAAGCACAGTCTTAAAAGGGCTACCCTCAGACATCCACTTACACAAGACATATGAAGGACATTAGCCACAATCCTACTCATCAATTAGGGCTATTGATTAAGTGGAGAAAGTGAGAGAATATACAAGAGAAGAGATGGGGGAAAGACTAGTAGCCTACAGGTCCCTCATTACACTTCCTGGGTGAAAGTGAAATCCGAACAATTAATACATTTTCAAAGGGTTCTCTCTCACACCAAGGTTAGACTTTACAGGATGGAAGAGTATGTAGCTAGGTGTATTCGTTCAAATGTCCTCAGTCACCCACTAAACTAATGATTACATACCCTGAGAACACCTGCTATCTGTGTTCCAGTTCTATGGACATTGTGTGTGAACCCACTTTTAATTAAGACGTCCCAGTATTTAATAAGTTCACTGAGACACAAACACACAAATCACCTCCTGATAAGATAGCAACTTGGCACGCACACAAAACATTGCCCTTCTACACGATACACACACTGTGGAAGTGTCCCAAATGGTACCCTATTCCCTACACAGTGTACTAATTTTGACCAGAACCCTAAAGGCCCTGGTCAAAAGTAGTGCCCTATAAAGGGAATATCATGCCATTTGGGATGCAGCCCAAGTGATAGAACACCCTCCCGTTATAAACAACATCTTAGAGCGTTCTGACTCTGAGGGGATAGTTTATTGAAAGGAAGTGTTGGTTCCTAGCAAACCACCATACTGTATATTTAATTAAAAATCTAAAAGCAAAACTGTTGAAAGGTTGTATTAAAATAACAATAAATCATTCTAGATTGTTGCCTAATCGCAAAGAAACTCCTGGCCGTTCCAGCACTTTATGTTGAGTCACCTGCTGGTGAAATGTTACGTAACTTATTTTTCATATTTTGAAACGAGGAGAAGTTAGTCTTACAAGATATGGGCCGGGGATAAAGAAGTAGTTTTGCAGCACTTTGTAGATAGTTATTTTGGAATTGTGGCAAAGTTGCCCTTTAGTGATAAAACAGCTATAGCATTTTTGTAACAACCACTTACTTTCCTGAAGTGATGATACATCAAAGTCTGTATATTACTCATCCTATTTCTCATCACTCAAAGAGGAGTATCCACTCGATGACACAAACATCCTCAAAAATGTATGATGGCTCCATTCCTGGAGAGATTGAGGGGCTAGAACAAGCATCTGTGATTATTTGAGTGTTGTTTGTGTGGCTCCTTCAGAATAAACAACATTTGTCTCCAGCGTGCTAGCTGTATCTTGATCAAGAGTGGAGGAGGTGGAGAGGTCTGTATCTATCTAGAGGTCTGTATCTATCTAGAGGTCTGTATCTATCTAGAGGTCTGTATCTATCTAGAGGTCTGCATCTATCTAGAGGTCTGCATCTATCTAGAGGTCTGTATCTATCTAGAGGTCTGTATCTATCTAGAGGTCTGTATCTATCTAGAGGTCTGTATCTATCTAGAGGTCTGTATCTATCTAGAGGTCTGCATCTATCTAGAGGTCTGCATCTATCTAGAGGTCTGTATCTATCTAGAGGTCTGTATCTATCTAGAGGTCTGTATCTATCTAGAGGTCTGCATCTATCTAGAGGTCTGCATCTATCTAGAGGTCTGCATCTATCTAGAGGTCTGTATCTATCTAGAGGTCTGTATCTATCTAGAGGTCTGTATCTATCTAGAGGTCTGTATCTATCTAGAGGTCTGTATCTATCTATTGCTGCCGGGTCTCTAATTGTTGTACTCGGTGGAGGCCTAGGTAGGGTGTGTGTGTGTTAGGGGTTGCTGCAGCTCTGATAAAAGGGATATGACTGTGGACGCTCAATCCTACCTACCAGCTGTTTGAGGTACACAGAGAGGTGGTTGTTTGTTTGTCAACACCCTTAGTCGTGATGCGCTCACCAGAATTCAACCCGATCTATATTGATTACCAACTGCAAACATATGGAACGAACCCTGTAATGTTTATCAGAAGCGTCCAAATGTTGCACTCCGGCTGAAACGGCTGGTAGGCTGGGTAAGTTGATATCAATACATGTACCTTCGAAAAGTCTTTGAACTTGTTTTTGAGTTTCTGAGATGCAAAGGGTAGCGGTGTCAATCTTCTACAGTGACGCAATCCAATAGTCTCAGAGAGTGAGTCACCCTTAGTTTAGTTAGTCATAGCTTGAGAAGGAAGGCATAAACCAACCACAGATGTAATAGGATCCAGATCGGAATCGTTTTCACAAAGCGTATCAGAGTAGGAGTGGTGATCTAGGATCAGCCCCCCCCCCCCCCCCCCCAGTCCACATAATTATCATCTAAAAGGCAAAACTGTCCTTGATCAGCACTTTTACTCTGAGACACTTTGCGAATATGGCCCCAGATCAGTAGAAATAGAGCCCTCTAGTTCTGTTTAGTGTGTTGGAGGGGAATGGGACGCCTGCTGATGTGGTTTCAGAATATGCTGCTGTCTAGGGCCCGTATTCGTGTGTGTGTGTGGTGTGTGTGTGTGTGTGTGTGTGTGTGTGTGCGTGCGTGTGTGTGTGTGTGTGTGTGAGGGATGCTGTACTCCACCACCACACCATTCATCATGATGTCTTCCCACTCACCTCTTAAACAACTCCAGCATTTACATCCCCAAAACAACATTACTCTTCCTTGTCAACCGCGCTACACCCCCTGAAACACACTACTGAGTATTACTGAGGCTGGGATTTAGAGTCCGTCCCAAACGGCAGCCTATTTCCAATATGATGCACTACTCTTGACCAGGGCCCATAGGGTTCTGATCAAAGGTAGTGCACTATGTAGGGACTAGTTTGCCATTTGGGACACACACTAAGAACATGGCTTACTGCAAATGATCTCATTTGACGTTTGTATTTAGATAGTTAGTCTGCTGTATTGATGACTGGAGCTTCAAGGCTATCCTATATACCAGCCATTCTCAAACTAGTACCACCAAGTAAATGATACATTGACAATAATGAATCATTTTGGTGCAACGTTACAGTGAAAAATAATTTCAGTGTCAGTGGGGTATCCTCGTTCAATACTGCTTGTTCCCGAATCTAATTTATGGCAAGTTTTACTGTCATTCTAAAATACGCTTTACAATCTCAAACTCTACAATTGCCTACAATCTGCAGAGCTAGTTGTGCTAGATGTTTATAGGCTGTGTGTGTTTGGTATCATCAGAAGAGGTTTAGATGGGGACAGATTAAGCCGCTGTCTGACGCCAACTAACAAATAACAGCCTCTCGCTGCGGCTGAAGTTTTGCCTTAATGATATGAAAGACAAACAAATAGCCTGGTAAAGCTCTCTGTCTGTCCGTATGGTAAAGCTCTCTGTCTGTCCGTATGGTAAAGCTCTCTGTCTGTCCGTATGGTAAAGCTCTCTGTCTGTCCGTATGGTAAAGCTCTCTGTCTGTCCGTATGGAGAAGGCAAGGCAGCAGCCATATTGATGTGGTTTATCGAAAGGCAACTAAAGCTGTTAATGTACACTGAAATGCCATCAGTGAAATCGTCGCCTCCATCTAACTCAGCGCCTCGCCTCGCCTCGACCGAGGAAGGAACATTGATTGACAGGGAAAGGATTGACGAGGCCGTGTCTGTCTACTGCAGCAACACATCTATTCATGCCTGCAAACAAACATTTGTCTTTGTGAACAGCTAAGTGACCAGGCAGCCAGCTACATGTGAAGTGACTGAACTGAACATAGATAGAAGGGGTTGGCCCTGTAGCCACCCATGGGTCCGGTCCTGGGCAGGAGATAACTAGTTGTGTGTGTGTGTGTGTGTGTGTGTGTGTGTGTATGCGTGCATTCATGCTTGTGGGTGTGTTTGTGCATGTACCTGTGTGTGTGTTGGTCTCTCCGCTGGTCTGAAGGCTCCAGTAGAGAACCATGTCTTGCAGGCAGGCAGGGATGTCAGGACTGAGACGGGCATGCATCTTAGGAGACTGAGACTCAGTGACTGGCAGCTGCTCTGGGGCCACCACCACCAGATGGCTGGGTGTATATCCATGCCAGTTGGGAGTCGGCTGAGGGACCCTGTGTCAGTCTGTGCTACTCTGTGCGACTGTAGCCAATGAAAAAACCTTGGTAGAGACGGGATGGTCGGCCAGCAACACACACTTAATCACGTGCACACACGCACACACACACGCACACACACACACACACACACACACACACACACACACACACACACACACACACACACACACACACACACACACACACACATACACATACACACACACACACACACACACACACACACACACACACACACACACTGTAGCCCATGTCAAAGTCCTGCCATTTGGCTCTCATGCCAACCGCCCCATTGTCATGGGGACCACTGTTGGGCAAGAGATGAGTCGCCACCATCAACATCACTGCCATGCACCTGATGCTGGGGTGTAGGTTGTAGGAAGTCTATGGCAGCACTCCAAATAGGATGTGAGGGGTTAGTTAGAGAGTTGGCTAGCATAAATGGCAACCTGATTAGGGAAGTAGTGAGGGTTGGGTTACTGTGACCTCATCTCCAAAAGTTCTGCTAAAGACACAGGCCACGATTTACTATACAGTGGGGAGAACAAGTATTTGATACACTGCCGATTTTGCAGGTTTTCCTACTTACAAAGCATGTAGAGGTCTGTACTTTTTATCATAGGTACACTTCAACTGTGAGAGACGGAATCTAAAACAAAAATCCAGAAAATCACATTGTATGATTTTTAAGTAATAATTTGCATTTTATTGCATGACATAAGTATTTGATACATCAGAAAAGCAGAACTTAATATTCGGTACAGAAACCTTTGTTTGCAATTACAGAGATCATACGTTTCCTGTAGGTCTTGACCAGGTTTGCACACACTGCAGCAGGGATTTTGGCCCACTCCTCCATACAGACCTTCTCCAGATCCTTCAGGTTTCGGGGCTGTCGCTGGGCAATACGTACTTTCAGCTCCCTCCAAAGATTTGCTATTGGGTTCAGGTCTGGAGACTGGCTAGGCCACTCCAGGACCTTGAGATGCTTCTTACGGAGCCACTCCTTAGTTGCCCTGGCTGTGTGTTTCGGGTCGTTGTCATACTGGAAGACCCAGCCACGACCCATCTTCAATGCTCTTACTGAGGGAAGGAGGTTGTTGGCCAAGATCTCGCGATACATGGCCCCATCCATACTCCCCTCAATACGGTGCAGTCGTCCTGTCCCCTTTGCAGAAAAGCATCCCCAAAGAATGATGTTTCCACCTCCATGCTTCACGGTTGGGATGGTGTTCTTGGGGTTGTACATATCCTTCTTCATCCTCCAAAAACGGCGAGTGGAGTTTAGACCAAAAAGCTCTATTTTTGTCTCATCAGACCACATGACCTTCTCCCATTCCTCCTCTGGATCATCCAGATGGTCATTGGCAAACTTCAGACGGGCCTGGAAATGCGCTGGCTTGAGCAGGGGGACCTTGCGTGCGCTGCAGGATTTTAATCCATGACGGCGTAGTGTGTTACTAATGGTTTTCTTTGAGACTGTGGTCCCAGCTCTCTTCAGGTCATTGACCAGGTCCTGCCATGTAGTTCTGGCCTGATCCCTCACCTTCCTCATGATCATTGATGCCCCATGAGGTGAGATCTTGCATGGAGCCCCAGACCGAGGTTGATTGACCATCATCTTGAACTTCTTCCATTTTCTAATAATTGCGCCAACAGTTGTTGCCTTCTCACCAAGCTGCTTGCCTATTGTCCTGTAGCCCATCCCAGCCTTGTGCAGGTCTACAATTTTATCCCTGATGTCCTTACACAGCTCTCTGGTCTTGGCCATTGTGGAGAGGTTGGAGTCTGTTTGATTGAGTGTGTGGACAGGTGTCTTCTATACAGGTAACGAGTTGAAACAGGTGCAGTTAATACAGGTAATGAGTGGAGAACAGGAGGGCTTCTTAAAGAAAAACTAACAGGTCTGTGAGAGCCGGAATTCTTACTGGTTGGTAGGTGATCAAATACTTATGTCATGCAATAAAATGCAAATGAATTACTTAAAAATCATACAATGTGATTTTCTGGATTTTTGTTTTGGATTCCGTCTCTCACAGTTGAAGTGTACCTATGATAGAAATTACAGACCTCTACATGCTTTGTAAGTAGGGAAACCTGCAAATCGGCAGTGTATCAAATACTTGTTCTCCCCACTGTATGTACAGTGTTTAAGTAATGTGCAAATAGTTGTAGTACGAATAGTAGGGGAAGATAAATAAACAGATTCATATTGGTGGTATTTACAATGTTGTTCCCTCTCTCTCTCTCTCGCTCTCTCTTTCTTGTGTGGCCTTTCCACCACGGCTGAATCCTTGGAGCGTCTGCATGAGTACTGAGAACTGCAGAACATCCAACACAAAGATAGACAGCCAGGTGATCAATATTTAAGCAGCCGTGTTGCCTGTTGTTCCACATTGGTGTCACAGGGTCCCTGTTCCTCTCTGGATCCAGGCTACACTGGGGACAAGTGCCAGGATGGTGGTTTCTTTGAGGGATGGTTAGAAAGGTGATGCTTTACCAGCGCTCGCCTTCATACATTATAAATGAACTTGTGAATCCAGACACACAAATGTACAGGCTCAGACACACTGAGATGATCTGAGATATTAATTCATGGTACTGTTCTGCCTCCTCTCTCCCTCTGCTCTCCCTTTCTCTCTTTTCATCTTTGGATACGCCAGCTGACCCTCCCGTTGATTCAGCTGGTGAGTAATTGTCTTCTGTTGTACGGATGAAAGGAATGAGAGGAATGCTGTAACTTCATCTGTAAATCAGCATGGTGTGGAGGGCGGCGAGAGAGAGCCATAGTTCTGAAGTTTAGGTTGTTAAACACTAGGTAATAAAATAACCATCACCCTCGTATTACGGGCACAGCAAGATAAGTCGCTCCTCTGCTAGCCTGAAATGAGAAAATATTGATGGATGTTGTCCCCCTCAGAGAGAGAGTGAGACAGAGAGAGAGAAGAGAAAGAGAGTGACAGAAAGAGAGAGAGAGAGAGAGAGAGAGAGAGAGAGAGAGAGAGAGAGTTAGAGAGAGAGAGAGAGAGAGAGAGAGAGAGAGAGAGAGAGAGAGAGAGAGAGAGAGAGAGAGAGAGAGAGAGAGAAAGAGAGGGGGAGGGGGGAAAAGAGAGCAGATGATAAGAGAGCGAGGGAGGGGGGAGAGCAGAGGAGATATATACAGTGGGGAGAACAAGTATTTGATACCCTGCCAATTTTGCAGGTTTTCCTACTTACAAAGCATGTAGAGGTCTGTAATTTTTATCATAGGTACACTTCAACTGTGAGAGACGGAATCTAAAACAAAAATCCAGAAAATCACATTGTATGATTTTTAAGTAATAATTTGCATTTTATTGCATGACATAAGTATTTGATACATCAGAAAAGCAGAACTTAATATTCGGTACAGAAACATTTGTTTGCAATTACAGAGATCATACGTTTCCTGTAGGTCTTGACCAGGTTTGCACACACTGCAGCAGGGATTTTGGCCCACTCCTCCATACAGACCTTCTCCAGATCCTTCGGGCTGTCGCTGGGCAATACGGACTTTCAGCTCCCTCCAAAGATATTCTATTGGGTTCAGGTCTGGAGACTGGCTAGGCCACTCAAGGACCTTGAGATGCTTCTTACGGAGCCACTCCTTAGTTGCCCTGGCTGTGTGTTTCGGGTCGTTGTCATGCTGGAAGACCCAGCCACGACCCATCTTCAATGCTCTTACTGAGGGAAGGAGGTTGTTGGCCAAGATCTCGCGATACTTGGCCCCATCCATCCTCCCCTCAACACGGTGCAGTCGTCCTGTCCCCTTTGCAGAAAAGCATCCCCAAAGAATGATGTTTCCACCTCCATACTTCACGGTTGGGATGGTGTTCTTGGGGTTGTACTCATCCTTCTTCTTCCTCCAAACACGGCGAGTGGAGTTTAGACCAAAAAGCTCTATTTTTGTCTCATCAGACCACATGACCTTCTCCCATTCCTCCTCTGGATCATCCAGATGGTCATTGGCAAACTTCAGACGGGCCTGGACATGCGCTGGTTTGAGCAGGGGGACCTTGCGTGCGCTGCAGGATTTTAATCCATGACGGCGTAGTGTGTTACTAATGGTTTTCTTTGAGACTGTGGTCCCAGCTCTCTTCAGGTCATTGACCAGGTTCTGCCGTGTAGTTCTGGGCTGATCCCTCACCTTCCTCATGATCATTGATGCCCCTCAAGGTGAGATCTTGCATGGAGCCCCAGACTGAGGATGATTGACCGTAATCTTGAACTTCTTCCATTTTCTAATAATTGCGCCAACAGTTGTTGCCTTCTCACCAAGCTGCTTGCCTATTGTCCTGTAGCCCATCCCAGCCTTGTGCAGGTCTACAATTTTATCCCTGATGTCCTTACACAGCTCTCTGGTCTTGGCCATTGTGGAGAGGTTGGAGTCTGTTTGATTGAGTGTGTGGACAGGTGTCTTCTATACAGGTAACGAGTTGAAACAGGTGCAGTTAATACAGGTAATGAGTGGAGAACAGGAGGGCTTCTTAAAGAAAAACTAACAGGTCTGTGAGAGACGGAATTCTTACTGGTTGGTATGTGATCACATACTTATCTCATGCAATAAAATGCAAATTAATTACTTCAAAATCATACAATGTGATTTTCTGGATTTTTGCTTTAGATTCCGTCTCTCACAGTTGAAGTACCTATGATAGAAATTACAGACCTCTACATGCTTTGTAAGTAGGAAAACCTGCAAAATCAGCAGTGTGAATGAGAGAGAGAGAGAGAGAGAGAGAGAGAGAGAGAGAGAGAGAGAGAGAGAGAGAGAGAGAGAGAGAGAGAGAGAGAGAGCGAGCGAGCGAGCGAGAAAGGAAAAGAGAAGAGCCCTGCCTCTCTGATCATTCAGTGTTAAGGTAGGCGGTACAATTGTAGTAGGAGACATGTTGGCTAAACTGTGGGCTTTGAAATTATGTGTGTGAATGAAACAACTCTCCACCCACCTCCACACTAGAAAGGTGATCCAACATAAGTGTCTTTGTAGTGAAGGATGGAAGAGACAGGGGTGGAAGAGAGCAGGGTGGAAGAGACCGGGGTGGAAGAGAGCAGGGTGGAAGAGAGCAGGGTGGAAGAGACCGGGGTGGAAGTACCTTTGATGAAGTCTGACTAAAAAAGATAGACCATTTCTACATTTCAAATGGATTTCAAATAGTGTTTAACATAGAAAAGTAAAATCATTCTTGCAGTGATTTAGTTTATTTTGATAAGAGTTTGGCATGGCATCTGATACTGCAATAGGCCATTTTTAGGTGGTCTTTTTGAGTTGTGTTTTTGGTTTAAATTGGTAGATTTCAAGACAAAAGTACTCCAGAAGGCTAAGAGATGTTAAAAAGAAGAATCTAAGCCCAAGTTAATAGGTTTTCACTATGCAGCTTAGCTTGCATTCACAATATTTCACAACCCACATTTTTGAATTTTTCTACACTATTTTGAAGTTCAAACTGACATTTAATTAATTAATCTATTAATCTATTCATACGTGTATTTATTTATTATACAACAAAGTTATTTTTCTGTGTCCTACCAAGTCAAGCAATAATTTGCTCAGCCAGTAATTAAATGAAGTAGAAACAGCAGACAATGTATCCGTCCCAAATGGTATTATATTACATGTGTGGTGCACTATGGGCCCTGGACAAAAGTAAGGCACTACATATGAAATAGGATACCATTTGGGATGCAGAGATCTCTCTGTTGTGAATACATTATGTGTACTGTAACTATACAGGCAATGGATGATGAGTTATGTTGTTCCTCTCCTTAATGCTTCCTTAATTGGAAGAGAACTTGCTAATTAACGAGGGTGGAGTGATTGAGGACAAGGGGCGGGCAACAAGCTTTCAAGTCGTCAAGTAAAGAGACACGGTCGTCAGTTTTCTCTTCTGACAACACAACAACTGAACAGTAGTCTGACAGAAAACACTAAAGTAACGTAACCACAACAACAACAACAACAACAACAACAATACGGTCTATCCATTGAATACAGTAGCTGTCTTACTTGACTGCTCTGGTGTCTACATGCAATATTCAGTTGGAGATTGACTAAATTGTGCCGAGTTGCATTTCTTATGTTGTCAGCTTACATATATACTTCATATGGCTCCTGTGATGCATTTGTAACAAAAGCAAGAGCCTCAGCATTTGTCTTTGACATGAAAAGAAAACAAACGTAGATTCAGGGCAGGCCTGCGTGTGTGTACGTGTATATGTGTGTGTGTGTGTGTATCTGTGTGTAGCATGTTGTATGTGCAGGCCTATGTATATGCACTATGCTTGTACATGAATATTTGCACACACAGTATGACATTTCCCCACAGACCACCTGTCTTATTGCCCCTGTTTCACTATCCGGATTCTTCCATTTATGGTTTCCTAGGTAACCCCGACCATCGGTTGAAAATAGTTTCAGTGGGACGTATCAGCACACCGTTGTTATTTACCGCTGCTCAGAGCTCTGATGTTCAATGATGTGTTTCTAAACCACGTCACAACCTTTGCTCCCATGACTATTTCCACCTCCTCACATCTGGAACTATATCATTACGGTCTCCATGGTAATGCCATTAGGAGGAGGTTTCAAGTTAGACATTTTTACAGATATAATTATTATCGTTGATAGAAGCTGCCCACTCCTATCGAATTCATCATTTGTTGTAAGTGGCATGAGCAAAATACAGTGCATCTGTGGCAGGTGATGTTATTTTCTGCTAGAAAACGTCTCCATAAATCGCTGTAGTAGGCCCAACAAGTGGTCTAATGCATTGAATATATAGACAACCTACAAGCTTTTCCACCGACTTCCAAGGGTGTTTTTCAAGGCTAATTAGCAGTTATTCTACCTGCTAATCACTATTTGTTGGTTCAACGTCCTCAGTAAAGAAACAAAGCAGCGAAACGGCCAGGCCACCTCTTACGGGGCGATAAATCTAAATTTGAGAACTGTGAAATTCAATAAGCCTGAATCTTAATCACCACTCCTGTTCAGATCCCATTCAACTGTGACCACCAAACAAAACATAAACACCCACAGAGAAAATGGCAGCAGTAGGCGCGTAGAGAAGAAACGTGGTTCATCTAGTGGTTCCCATAAAGACCATAAATCATCTCCCTGACAAGAAAGGAGAGAGCGAGAGTATTTTATAATCATTATTATACATTTTCTGGGCTAGTCAGATTATTAACAAGCTGTAGTATTGTTTACGCCATCTGTTTGTCTATATGTGGGAAGCAGGCTGATTGCTACATGGAATGTTGGCAAATATGACGTTTCAAATGTTCACTGTAATAAGAAAACATGTAAGCACATCTAGTTCTTACGCCATCTGAAGAGATGTCTGTTTCTGTAAAAAAAAAAAAAAAAAGGTGTGAGAGCTGAGCTTTAAATCCTATGATGAATATGCCAGCTGCAGATAGTGTGTTGAAATCTGCCATGAGAATAATGGTATCCACTTGAAAACACCTCCATTCATCATCATGAAATATGATGGGATGAACAGTGTTTGGCACAGGACATACTAGAAGGGGTGTATCCTAACGCTTTGGCTCACTCACTGTAGTTGGTGGTGTTATACAAAGAAAACAATCTGAGGATTGGTATGTGTGCGTTTGCGTTTATGTGTGCGTGCATGTGTCTCTTTCGCTTGCTTTCTAAGCTGATCCAGACAACATTGACACATTTCTGGCTCCGTAACCATTTGACCCTTAGCTGTCATGGAGTATACTGCACCCTCAACACAACACACAGTGGTGGAGTTATTAGCTGATGTCATGGGGCAAATGCTTTACTCAGGTTTCTGGCATGTCCAGTAGGTCTATTGAACTCGATTAGCTAATGTGTTATAGAGCATTTCTAAACTGACATACAGTGATGCAATACATTCTAATTCAGATATTCAATTTTGATTGAAAAATCATTCTCAATGCAGTCTTTGATGGAATTGTTGTTTGATAGAGTACAGTAACGCTGTGGAGACCTTTCACATCCCATTTTAATCATCTCCTTCACGATCCTTAAAGAGAAGTGTATAAATCTACAGTACTTATCTCTCTGCTGGGTCTTAATGACGGGCTTATCTTCACCCTTCTCCTCTAAAGCAACAGCATGATTAAACAATGATCCACCATAAAAACAATGTGATAAAAAAAACACTTTGTTTGCGTCCCAAATGGAACCCTTTCTGCCTATGTAGTGCACTACTTTTGACCAGGGCCCTATGGGTGATACCTATGAGCCCTGGTCAAAAGTAGTGCACTATATAGGGAATAGGGTGCCATTTGGGACGCAGACCTCCTGGTCCAAACCCCACCCCGCCGGCCATGCAGGTGCATTCAGCCAGTCAGACCAACCCTTCTCCTTGACTGACCTTCAACGAAACGTCATGTGCCAAACATAGAGGCTTTGTCGCTGTGAAATGGCACCAATTAAGGGATGGAGCTAAGCATGGGGCTATTTTGTACGGGCTGAGGGACAAACAGCCAGGCAAAGGAAGGGGACCTGAGGAGTGAGCCGCAGGGGCCCGGGAGTAAGAGGCAGAGAGAGGTGCCAGAAGGTCAGGGATAATTAGAAGCCTTTGTGGGCTCTCTCCAGAGGCTCAGGAGGCTGCTACAGATGGGCTCTCAGCTCAGCTTCACACAGATATGCCCGTACAAACACACACATGGACACACACACACACATGGGCACACACATACACACATACACACGTACACACACACACGGGCACAAACACACACACACACAAAAACACAAACACACAAACACACACACACACCACAGACACCTGGGAGACATGTGCTGGGGTGCTGGAGACAAAGAGCACTAACAAGGGGGCGTGTACACAGGAGAAGAGCACACAACGAGAGAGAGAAGAGGAGAGAAAGGAGGGGGTGGAGGAAACATGATTTTGGTTGGAAATTAGAGACCCCATATTTGTCACTTTCCCTAATCGTTGCGTAAGCGTTTTGTAATAGCTGGATGTCTTTTGCCACAATTCACTGTTCACAAAAGTCTTATCAAAGTTTGTCAGTTGTTTGCTACATACTCCACAGTAGCGTTGTAACGCCAGACAGAACTGCTGGCTTAATAACATGAGTTTTAGCAACACAGCACAACACACCAGAGCTCCAGAGTACACCCACTGGCGTTTGACTTTCCCATTTAAAACGTCAATGATGTCAACGAGCCCTATAACCTACTGTAATGTTTCTCCCTTTTTGAGCTGAGCTTGGGGAGAAAATCTATTAGGTCTAACCATGGCTCGTAGTGCTGCAGGTATGAGTGCATCAAACAGCCTAGACACCAGCAATTAGTGACCCCACATTTCTATGGTGGCAGCGACATGAAAATTCACTCACACTGTCCAATTCTGTGAATGAAATGGAGCTCATTGGAGCTCATATCAACTGTGGCACCTGGATAATCTGCTGACTTTATGAACATGAGGCTAGCTCCATATAGCTAGCTACTATACATGTCTACATGAATAAACATTGGTTTATTCACTTGAGGCTAATGTCATTCTGATTAATCCTGATTCACGTCACTCAGTGCTATTGAGCCAGTGTTACCCATCAGTAAGGGCTTGACATACGGGTGGAACAGTCATCTTAAAGCGACAGTTGTCCGCCACAGTCTGTATGGTAGCCTGCAGACGTTAGCGTTTCTGTGGTCTGTACCTGCCTGTCTGTCACTCAGTCATCTCCATTAGTATGGTAATGACGGTCTTTACAGGAGACGACACCATTGCATCGACTTTGTGGCGCTGACAATCTCATCATCAGGTATCTACAAGTACCACGCTCTCCAGGGAATTTATTTGAGGGAATACACACAGACACGTACACATGACACACACACACACACACACATTTATTTATTTCACCTTTATTTAACCAGGTAAGCCAGTTGAGAACAAGTTCTCATTTACAACTGCGACCTGGCCAAGATAAAGCAAAGCAGTGCGATAAAAACAACAACACAGAGTTACATATGGGGTAAACAAAACATAAAGTCAAAAATACAACAGAAAATATATATACAGTGTGTGCGAATGTAGTATGTTATGGAGGTAAGGCAATAAATAGGCCATAGTGCAAAATAGTTACAATTTCGTATTAACACTGGAATGATAGATGTGCAGAAGATGATGTGCTAATTTCAGAATAGCTGTGTACAGGTGCAGTGATCGGTAAGCCGCTCTGACAACTGACGCTTAAAGTTAGTGAGGGAGATAAGAGTCTCCAGCTTCAGAGATTTTTGCAGTTCGTTCCAGTCATTGGCAGCAGAGAACTGGAAGGAATGGCGGCCAAAGGAGGTGTTGGCTTTGGGGATGACCAGTGAGATATACCTGCTGGAGCGCAGACTACGGGTGGGTGTTGCTATGGTGACCAGTGAGCTAAGATAAGACAGGGATTTGCCTAGCAATGATTTATAGATGACCTGGAGCCAGTGGGTTTGGCGACGAATATGTAGTGAGGGCCAGCCAACAAGAGCGTACAGGTCACAATGGTGGGTAGTATATGGGGCTTTGGTGACAAAACAAATGGCACTGTGATAGACTACATCCAATTTGCTGAGTAGAGTGTTGGAGGCTATTTTGTAAATGACATTTATATGCTTTCCCATCTCAGACAGCAACGACGAAAACAGACTGACGTACAATAGACAAAGTTGTTATGACAGAAGGTCAACGTGTTGATCTACCTTTGACCTTATGAGATGGGAAAGTGAAAATTGCCCCTGATAGATATTTCACCTCTTGCCAGTGAGCAATTTCGATCACAAACCAAGTTTATCACAGGAAGATAGCCTACAGTGGTGTGCTCTGCTCTGCTCTGCTCTGCTCCACCACCAGCCAGTATGCAAATAACAGGAGTGTGTAACATTGTAATGAACATTGCATCCTGGATAAGTGGTTGTCTTGGCAGCTGCATAGGTCACCTACAGATGTGATGCTGTTTAGTGTTCCGCATGCTAATTCAACACCATGGATAGCATGTACATTTCAGCTAAATGTCACATTCATTAGGACATGCATAACTTCCTGGGTTTGGGGTTTGTTACCAGATCAGTGCTATCCTCTTGGCCTGGTTTTAAATTAGGGGGGTCTTTCAGAGGGGTGAGGGGTGGGTTGGGGGGTGTCTGTCCCCAAGGCAAGGTCACATCCTCAGTGAACATAGCTGGATGCAAGTGTGTGTGAGTATGTGGTTGCGGGAGTGTGTGTGTATGTGTGTGTGCGGGAGTGTGTGAGTGTGTGGGTGTGTGTGTGTGTGTGTGTGTGTGTGCGGGAGTGTGTGAGTGTGTGTGTGCAGGAGTGTGTGTTCATTCCCTTTGTACACAGGATTTTACACCACCAGCCAGAGCTCAATACAGTTAATGAACAGGAACTTGATTGTGGACAACAGTGTAAAATGTCAGCATCGTTGGCGTCACTGTGTCTAGTACCATCATTTTGACAGCTCTGTGTGGAGTTCCACATCACTAAGCACATGGTAGTGTGTGTGTGTGTGTGTTCGCGTGCAAGAGGGTGTGTGTGTGTGTACGACTCTTCAACTCCAAGCACAGCTTGTCTTCCATTGACCTGGGCATGGTCTAGCTACCCTGATTATCCTGTCTAATTATCTATCTACCCTGAATATCCACTCTAATGAACTATCTAACCTGATTATCCTGTCTAATTATCTATCTACCCTGAATATCCAGTCTAATGATCTATCTAACCTGATTATCCTGTCTAATTATCCATCTACCCTGATGATCCAGTCTAATGATCTATCTAACCTGATTATCCTGTAACGATCTATCTACCCTGGTTATCCTGTCTAATGATCTATTGACTTATTTTTATTTTACCTTTATTTAACTAGGCAAGTCAGTTAAGAACAAATTCTTATTTACAATGACGGCCTACACCGGCCAAACCCGGACGACGCTGGGCCAATTGTGCGCCGCCCTATGGGACTCTACCCTGATTATCCTGTCTAATGATCTATCTACCCTGTCTATCATGTCTAATTATCTATCTACCCTGTGTGAGTCTGTATGGTGTGGATGTAAAGGACAGGCCATACAGATGGTTACTGCAGCTTTATTTACTGGTCTAGTGTCACACAGGTCCCCAACCAGCCAATCCCTGGGCTGACAGAGCTCAGTAACCCATGATGCCCTGTTGATACTTCCTGTATTTCCTGGAGCCACTCCCTTGGCTCAGCACCCAGCACCGGCAACTTCAGGCGCCCAGGTAGGGGTGAGGGTGTATGGGGTGGAGGAGTGGGGCGATGCCCTTTTCTGGATGGAGAAAGCACGGGTAATTAGCTAAACAGAATCCTAATGGCTGGCCATACCATCTGGTCACAGGGCAGTGGGGTATGGAGGGGCAGAGAGAGGGGGTGTCGCATCTTTTAATGGTCCTAAATATTCGCACAGAGAAATTAGCCGGGAGAACAGCGTGAGACATGCACCACGCCAAGCCAAAGCCAAATCTTGCTGTCACAGAAAGGCTCTAATATGTAAGTCCCCATGACCAGACCACAGCTACAGCCACCTCCTAGCCATACAACTGATATGTTAGTCATAGACAAACACACAACAAACACACACACTCATATACACACACATATACACACACACACACAAGGACACATGCACATACACAAACACACACACACGCGCATGCATGCACGCACACACACAAACACACACACATTAACACACACCCAAACACAGGGAGAACAGATGAAGTTTATGTGAATTGTGGTCATGATTATTCAATGCTTATCTCCTACTGTCCACAGCAGCAGGTGTGTGAGCTGTCAGCTCTCTCATCTCTCTCTCTCTCTCTCTCTCTCTCTCTCTTACACTCTCTCTCTCTCTCTCTCCTCTCTCCCCCTCTCTCTCTCTCTCTCTCTCACTCTCTTCTCTCTCTCTCTCTCTCCTCTCTCTCTCTCTCTCTCTCTCCTCTCTCTCTCTCTCCTCTCTCTCTCTCTCCTCTCTCTCTCTCTCTCTCTCTCTCTCTCTCTCTCTCTCTCTCTCTCTCTCTCTCTCTCTCTCTCTCTCTCTCTCTTCTCTCTCTCTCTCTCTCTCTCTCTCTCTCTCTCTCTCTCTCTCTCTCTCTCTCTCTCTCTGGATCCAAATGGTGTGTGTGTGTGCATGCGCGCGAGTGTGTACAGACTCCAGAGAATGCGGTGTGCCTTCATGATGAGCATACAGATCCCACGGTGATGGTTGCCTGGGCATCTGTTGCCACGGCAGTAACAGTGTTGCAGTGGCCCCCTGTGTGTGCCTTGGCCTGGCAGAGTGCTCAGGGTGTTGGACACCCCACTGTAAAAATAATTACAGTCATCGAAGGGGCCATATCACCGCGTTAATCATCATTACCACAGATACCAACCCATTATTCAGAAGAAATATGAGGGCTGAAATCCATATGAAACCACTCCCAGACCATGGTACGGGCAGTCCATCAATAACATTGTGATAGCAGCCCTATAATATCTAATGGTTATAGTGAGGAGAAGCTAAGGTTGCATCCCAAATGGCAATCTATTCCCTACATAGTGTACTACTTTTGGTAGGGCTCTTGTCAAAATAAATGCACTATTTAGGGTGCCATTTGAGACTCACTTTACGAGTGTTCATTACTGATTAAGGCATTTCCATCTAAATGGACCCATGAGCACCAGCATGTGAGGTTCATAGGAGCATATCAAATTGGGTGTCAAATGAAAGATAAGGGTCTATATTTTTGGGAAATTAAGATGCATTTTTTAAACAATCTTCCATCTTAAAAATGTGGCATAAGTAAAGGCTTTGATTTCTAGATAAACAGGTGGAAAAGGGGTCTTGGAAAACATCAACCAGAAAAAGTCTTAAAAGGTATCAGAAATACATAAAAACACAATAATGTTGACGTAAAGACCGCTGCCAACTAATATCAACAATATATTTAGTTTTGGAGAAATTGTTTACCATCTGTAAGTTTAAGAAATATTACCTTGCGCCTTATAATTCCGTTACCAAAAACCCACATATTTTAAAGATATTTTCTAATTTCTCTCCCTCATGAGGATGTCGTAGCCGGCCGCGACCGGGAGACCCATGGGGTGGCGCACAATTGGCCCAGCGTCGTCCAGGGTAGGGGAGGGAATAGCCGGCAGGGATGTAGCTCAGTTGGTAGAGCATGGCGTTTGCAACACCAGGGTTGTGGGTTCGATTCCCACGGGAGGCCAGTATGAAATAAAAATAAATAATGTATGCGTCTGCTAAATGACTAAAATGTAGATGTAAAAAAAATGCTAATTTAGCTCATAACTGTTTTCTTTGTCTTTCTGTTGTCTGGTGGTCAAACCTGGACAACCTCTCCCTCTCTCTCACATTTACTGTAACCAGCATCCTCACCCACTGAGCACCGACCGACACCGGACGTCCATGGACGTTGAAAAGTAGTTGAAATTTGGTGATGTTAACCTCCACAAATGGACCGTACTGGACCAAATCTGAACCTATCATAGACTTATGTTTCACAAGTTTGGCTAGCATAGTACAGTGAGTAGAGCACAGTCAAGTACAGTACAATACAGTACAATACAGTACAGTACTGAGTACAGTGCAGTATAGCACAGTACTGTACAGTGAGTAGAGCACAATAGAATACATTATAGTACACTAAAGAAAATCAGAGTATAGTACAGTACAGTACAGTTATACTGTACTCTACTGTACTGAACTATAATCTACTTTACTGTACTCTACTGTACTCTACTGCACTGTACTGAACTCTACTCTACCCTACTCTGCTCTGCTGTATTGTAATGCATTGTACTCTACTGTGCTCTGCTGTGCTGCGCTGTGATGTCCATGAGTAGAATGACATTCATATACATAATTATTCATTTCTGTGTAGTACAGATCAGGGACCCATGATGTAATTCTGTTACCGGGTGTAAATCCACTTCACTTACTGTAGTTCAATGACCAAAATATATATTTTTTCAAACTCAAGATGCATGTCATAGCTGACACCTCATTCTTTCTGCAGGCGTCTTTGAATCTTAATTCGGAATAGATGTTTAACAGTTTTGGAAAATGTGGACGCTTAAAAAACTTTACTGTAATTCCGATACCAAGGTTTGCATCTGCACAGTTTTCAGTGGAAATTGTTACGGGTAGTCATTATGCATAGAGTTGTATGGTTTGTAAAAAAAATATACTGAGTTGAAGCGTAATTTCCGTGATCGTGGAATTGCCCATTAGCAGTATGTGAAGGGAGAGTACACTGTAAACCCCAATGTGCTGTCATTACTCAAAACGTTTGAGGAAACCCGTTGCACTTAATATATCTCAGTACAGGTACTTAAAGTGATTT